>NW_027617225.1:0-135068 GCF_964187855.1 Myxine glutinosa | reverse complement strand
AAAAGTGGTTTCCTGCACCAACACAAGTGCAAAAAGTGGTTTTTCAACACTAACACAAGTGCGAAAAGTGGTTTTTCAACACTAACACAAGTGCGAAAAGTGGTTTTTCAACACTATCACAAGTGCAAAAAGTGTTTTTTCCACACTAATACAAGTGCAAAAATGGTTTCCTGCACCAACACAAGTGCGAAAAGTAGTTTTTCAACACTAACACAAATACGAAAAATGGTTTTTCAACACTATCACAAGTGCAAAAAGTGTTTTTTCCACACTAATACAAGTGCAAAAGTGGTTTTTCAACACTAACACAAGTGCGAAAAGTGGTTTTTCAACACTAACACAAGTGCGAAAAGTGGTTTTTCAACACTAACACAAGTGCGGAAAGTGGTTTTTCCACACTAATACAAGTGCAAAAGTGGTTTCCTGCACCAACACAAGTGCGAAAAGTGGTTTTTCAACACTAACACAAGTGCGAAAAGTGGTTTTTCAACACTAACACAAGTGCGAAAAGTGGTTTTTCAACACTAACACAAGTGCGAAAAGTGGTTTTTCCACACTAACACAAGTGCAAAAGTGGTTTTTCAACACTATCACAAGTGCAAAAAGTGTTTTTTCCACACTAATACAAGTGCAAAAGTGGTTTCCTGCACCAACACAAGTGCGAAAAGTGGTTTTTCAACACTAACACAAGTGCGAAAAGTGGTTTTTCAACACTAACACAAGTGCGAAAAGTGGTTTTTCCACACTAATACAAGTGCAAAGCGGTTTCCTGCACCAACACAAGTGCGATAAGTGGTTTTTCAACACGAACACAAGTGCGAAAAGTGGTTTTTCAACACGATCACAAGTGCAAAAAGTGCTTTTTCCACACTAATACAAGTGCAAAAGTGGTTTTTCAACACTAACACAAGTGCGAAAAGTGGTTTTTCAACACTAACACAAGTGCGAAAAGTGGTTTTTCAACACTAACACAAGTGTGAAAAGTGGTTTTTCAACACTAACACAAGTGCGAAAAGTGGTTTTTCAACACTAACACAAGTGCGAAAAGTGGTTTTTCAACACTAACACAAGTGCAAAAAGTGTTTTTTCCACACTAATACAAGTGCAAAAGTGGTTTCCTGCACCAACACAAGTGCGAAAAGTGGTTTTTCAACACTAACACAAGTGCGAAAAGTGGTTTTTCAACACTAACACAAGTGCGAAAAGTGGTTTTTCAACACTATCACAAGTGCAAAAAGTGTTTTTTCCACACTAATACAAGTGCAAAAATGGTTTCCTGCACCAACACAAGTGCGAAAAGTAGTTTTTCAACACTAACACAAATGCGAAAAGTGGTTTTTCAACACTAACACAAGTGCGAAAAGTGGTTTTTCCACACTAATACAAGTGCAAAAGTGGTTTCCTGCACCAACACAAGTGCGAAAAGTGGTTTTTCAACACTATCACAAGTGCGAAAAGTGGTTTTTCCACACTAATACAAGTGCAAAGGTGGTTTCCTGCACCAACACAAGTGCGAAAAGTCGTTTTTCAACACTATCACAAGTGCAAAAAGTGTTTTTTCCACACTAATACAAGTGCAAAAGTGGTTTCCTGCACCAACACAAGTGCGAAAAGTGGTTTTTCAACACTATCACAAGTGCAAAAAGTGGTTTTTCAACACTAACACAAGTGCGAAAAGTGTTTTTCCCACACTAATACAAGTGCAAAAGTGGTTTCCTGCACCAATACAAGTGCGAAAAGTGGTTTTTCAACACTATCACAAGTGCAAAAAGTGTTTTTTCCACACTAATACAAGTGCAAAAGTGGTTTCCTGCACCAACACAAATGCGAAAAGTGGTTTTTCAACACTAACACAAGTGCGAAAAGTGGTTTTTCAACACTAACACAAGTGCGAAAAGTGGTTTTTCCACACTAATACAAGTGCAAAAGTGGTTTCCTGCACCAACACAAGTGCGAAAAGTGGTTTTTCAACACTATCACAAGGGCAAAAAGTGTTTTTTCCACACTAATACAAGTGCAAAAGTGGTTTCCTGCACCAACACAAGTGCGCAAAGTGGTTTTTCAACACTATCACAAGTGCAAAAAGTGGTTTTTCAACAATAACACAAGTGCGAAAAGTGGTTTTTCCACACTAATACAAGTGCAAAAGCGGTTTCCTGCACCAACACAAGTGCGATAAGTGGTTTTTCAACACGAACACAAGTGCGAAAAGTGGTTTTTCAACACGATCACAAGTGCAAAAAGTGCTTTTTCCACACTAATACAAGTGCAAAAGTGGTTTTTCAACACTAACACAAGTGCGAAAAGTGGTTTTGCCACACTAATACAAGTGCAAAAGTGGTTTCCTGCACCAACACAAGTGCGAAAAGTAGTTTTTCAACACTAACACAAGTGCGAAAAGTGGTTTTTCAACACTAACACAAGTGCGAAAAGTGGTTTTTCCACACTGATACAAGTGCAAAAGTGGTTTCCTGCACCAACACAAGTGCGAAAAGTGGTTTTTCAACACCAACACAAGTGTGAAAAGTGGTTTTTCCACACTAATACAAGTGCAAAAGTGGTTTCCTGCACCAACACCAGTGCGAAAAGTGGTTTTTCAACACTAACACAAGTGCGAAAAGTGGTTTTTCAACACTATCACAAGTGCAAAAAGTGTTTTTCCCACACTAATACAAGTGCAAAAGTGGTTTCCTGCACCAATACAAGTGCGAAAAGTGGTTTTTCAACACTAACACAAGTGCGAAAAGTGGTTTTTCAACACTAACACATGTGCGAAAGGTGGTTTTTCAACACTAACACAAGTGCAAAAGTGGTTTTTCAACACTATCACAAGTGCAAAAAGTGTTTTTTCCACACTAATACAAGTGCAAAAGTGGTTTCCTGCACCAACACAAGTGCAAAAAGTGGTTTTTCAACACTAACACAAGTGCGAAAAGTGGTTTTTCAACACTAACACAAGTGCGAAAAGTGGTTTTTCAACACTATCACAAGTGCAAAAAGTGTTTTTTCCACACTAATACAAGTGCAAAAATGGTTTCCTGCACCAACACAAGTGCGAAAAGTAGTTTTTCAACACTAACACAAATACGAAAAATGGTTTTTCAACACTATCACAAGTGCAAAAAGTGTTTTTTCCACACTAATACAAGTGCAAAAGTGGTTTCCTGCACCAACACAAATGCGAAAAGTGGTTTTTCAACACTATCACAAGGGCAAAAAGTGTTTTTTCCACACTAATACAAGTGCAAAAGTGGTTTCCTGCACCAACACAAATGCGAAAAGTGGTTTTTCAACACTAACATAAGTGCGAAAAGTGGTTTTTCAACACTAACACAAGTGCGAAAAGTGGTTTTTCCACACTAATACAAGTGCAAAAGTGGTTTCCTGCACCAACACAAGTGCGAAAAGTGGTTTTTCAACACTATCACAAGGGCAAAAAGTGTTTTTTCCACACTAATACAAGTGCAAAAGTGGTTTCCTGCACCAACACAAGTGCGAAAAGTGGTTTTTCAACACTATCACAAGTGCAAAAAGTGGTTTTTCAACACTAACACAAGTGCGAAAAGTGGTTTTTCCACACTAATACAAGTGCAAAAGCGGTTTCCTGCACCAACACAAGTGCGATAAGTGGTTTTTCAACACTAACACAAGTGCAAAAAGTGGTTTTTCAACACTATCACAAGTGCAAAAAGTGTTTTTTCCACACTAATACAAGTGCAAAAGTGGTTTTTCAACACTAACACAAGTGCGAAAAGTGGTTTTGCCACACTAATACAAGTGCAAAAGTGGTTTCCTGCACCAACACAAGTTCGAAAAGTGGTTTTTCAACACTAACACAAGTGCAAAAAGTGGTTTTTCAACACTATCACAAGTGCAAAAAGTGTTTTTTCCACACTAATACAAGTGCAAAAGTGGTTTCCTGCACCAACACAAGTGCGAAAAGTAGTTTTTCAACACTAACACAAGTGCGAAAAGTGGTTTTTCAACACTAACACAAGTGCGAAAAGTGGTTTTTCCACACTAATACAAGTGCAAAAGTGGTTTCCTGCACCAACACAAGTGCAAAAGTGGTTTTTCAACACTATCACAAGTGCAAAAAGTGTTTTTTCCACACTAATACAAGTGCAAAATTGGTTTCCTGCACCAACACAACTGCGAAAAGTGGTTTTTCAACACTAACACAAGTGCGAAAAGTGGTTTTTCAACACTAACACAAGTGCGAAAAGTGGTTTTTCAACACCATCACAAGTGCAAAAAGTGTTTTTTCCACACTAATACAAGTGCAAAAATGGTTTCCTGCACCAACACAAGTGCGAAAAGTAGTTTTTCAACACTAACACAAATACGAAAAGTGGTTTTTCAACACTATCACAAGTGCAAAAAGTGTTTTTTCCACACTAATACAAGTGCAAAAGTGGTTTCCTGCACCAACACAAATGCGAAAAGTGGTTTTTCAACACTAACACAAGTGCGAAAAGTGGTTTTTCAACACTATCACAAGTGCAAAAAGTGTTTTTTCCACACTAATACAAGTGCAAAAGTGGTTTCCTGCACCAACACAAGTGCGAAAAGTGGTTTTTCAACACTAACACAAGTGCGAAAAGTGGTTTTTCAACACTAACACAAGTGCGAAAAGTGGTTTTTCAACACTATCACAAGTGCAAAAAGTGTTTTTTCCACACTAATACAAGTGCAAAAATGGTTTCCTGCACCAACACAAGTGCGAAAAGTAGTTTTTCAACACTAACACAAATGCGAAAAGTGGTTTTTCAACACTATCACAAGTGCAAAAAGTGTTTTTTCCACACTAATACAAGTGCAAAAGTGGTTTCCTGCACCAACACAAATGCGAAAAGTGGTTTTTCAACACTAACACAAGTGCGAAAAGTGGTTTTTCAACACTAACACAAGTGCGAAAAGTGGTTTTTCCACACTAATACAAGTGCAAAAGTGGTTTCCTGCACCAACACAAGTGCGAAAAGTGGTTTTTCAACACTATCACAAGTGCAAAAAGTGTTTTTTCCACACTAATACAAGTGCAAAAGTGGTTTCCTGCACCAACACAAGCGCGAAAAGTGGTTTTTCAACACTATCACAAGTGCAAAAAGTGGTTTTTCAACACTAACACAAGTGCAAAAAGTGGTTTTTCCACACTAATACAAGTGCAAAAGCGGTTTCCTGCACCAACACAAGTGCGATAAGTGGTTTTTCAACACGAACACAAGTGCGAAAAGTGGTTTTTCAACACGATCACAAGTGCAAAAAGTGCTTTTTCCACACTAATACAAGTGCAAAAGTGGTTTTTCAACACTAACACAAGTGCGAAAAGTGGTTTTTCAACACTAACACAAGTGCGAAAAGTGGTTTTGCCACACTAATACAAGTGCAAAAGTGGTTTCCTGCACCAACACAAGTGCGAAAAGTGGTTTTTCAACACTAACACAAGTGCGAAAAGTGGTTTTTCAACACTATCACAAGTGCAAAAAGTGTTTTCTCCACACTAATACAAGTGCAAAAGTGGTTTCCTGCACCAACACAAGTGCGAAAAGTCGTTTTTCAACACTAACACAAGTGCGAAAAGTGGTTTTTCAACACTAACACAAGTGCGAAAAGTGGTTTTTCAACACTAACACAAGTGCGAAAAGTGTTTTTTCCACACTAATACAAGTGCAAAAGTGGTTTCCTGCACCAACACAAGTGTGAAAAGTGGTTTTTCAACACTAACACAAGTGCGAAAAGTGGTTTTTCAACACTAACACAAGTGCGAAAAGTGGTTTTTCCACACTAATACAAGTGCAAAAGTGGTTTCCTGCACCAACACAAGTGCGAAAAGTGGTTTTTCAACACTAACACAAGTGCGAAAAGTGGTTTTTCAACACTATCACAAGTGCAAAAAGTGGTGTTTCCACACTAATACAAGTGCAAAAGTGGTTTCCTGCACCAACACAAGTGCGAAAAGTGGTTTTTCAACACTAACACAAGTGCGAAAAGTGGTTTTTCAACACTAACACAAGTGCGAAAAGTGGTTGTTCAACACTAACACAAGTGCGAAAAGTGGTTTTTCCACACTAATACAAGTGCAAAAGTGGTTTCCTGCACCAACACCAGTGCGAAAAGTGGTTTTTCAACACTAACACAAGTGCGAAAAGTGGTTTTTCAACACTATCACAAGTGCAAAAAGTGTTTTTCCCACACTAATACAAGTGCAAAAGTGGTTTCCTGCACCAATACAAGTGCGAAAAGTGGTTTTTCAACACTAACACAAGTGCGAAAAGTGGTTTTTCAACACTAACACAAGTGCGAAAGGTGGTTTTTCAACACTAACACAAGTGCAAAAGTGGTTTTTCAACACTATCACAAGTGCAAAAAGTGTTTTTTCCACACTAATACAAGTGCAAAAGTGGTTTCCTGCACCAACACAAGTGCAAAAAGTGGTTTTTCAACACTAACACAAGTGCGAAAAGTGGTTTTTCAACACTAACACAAGTGCGAAAAGTGGTTTTTCAACACTATCACAAGTGCAAAAAGTGTTTTTTCCACACTAATACAAGTGCAAAAATGGTTTCCTGCACCAACACAAGTGCGAAAAGTAGTTTTTCAACACTAACACAAATACGAAAAATGGTTTTTCAACACTATCACAAGTGCAAAAAGTGTTTTTTCCACACTAATACAAGTGCAAAAGTGGTTTTTCAACACTAACACAAGTGCGAAAAGTGGTTTTTCAACACTAACACAAGTGCGAAAAGTGGTTTTTCAACACTAACACAAGTGCGGAAAGTGGTTTTTCCACACTAATACAAGTGCAAAAGTGGTTTCCTGCACCAACACAAGTGCGAAAAGTGGTTTTTCAACACTAACACAAGTGCGAAAAGTGGTTTTTCAACACTAACACAAGTGCGAAAAGTGGTTTTTCAACACTAACACAAGTGCGAAAAGTGGTTTTTCCACACTAACACAAGTGCAAAAGTGGTTTTTCAACACTATCACAAGTGCAAAAAGTGTTTTTTCCACACTAATACAAGTGCAAAAGTGGTTTCCTGCACCAACACAAGTGCGAAAAGTGGTTTTTCAACACTAACACAAGTGCGAAAAGTGGTTTTTCAACACTAACACAAGTGCGAAAAGTGGTTTTTCCACACTAATACAAGTGCAAAGCGGTTTCCTGCACCAACACAAGTGCGATAAGTGGTTTTTCAACACGAACACAAGTGCGAAAAGTGGTTTTTCAACACGATCACAAGTGCAAAAAGTGCTTTTTCCACACTAATACAAGTGCAAAAGTGGTTTTTCAACACTAACACAAGTGCGAAAAGTGGTTTTTCAACACTAACACAAGTGCGAAAAGTGGTTTTTCAACACTAACACAAGTGCGAAAAGTGGTTTTTCCACACTAATACAAGTGCAAAAGTGGTTTCCTGCACCAACACAAGTGCGAAAAGTGGTTTTTCAACACCAACACAAGTGTGAAAAGTGGTTTTTCCACACTAATACAAGTGCAAAAGTGGTTTCCTGCACCAACACAAGTGCGAAAAGTGGTTTTTCAACACTAACACAAGTGCGAAAAGTGTTTTTCAACACTGATACAAGTGCAAAAGTGATTTCCTGCACCAACACAAGTGCGAAAAGTGGTTTTTCAACACTAACACAAGTGCGAAAAGTGGTTTTTCAACACTAACACAAGTGCGAAGTGTTTTTTCCACACTAATACAAGTGCAAAAGTGGTTTCCTGCACCAACACAAGTGCGAAAAGTGGTTTTTCAACACTAACACAAGTGCGAAAAGTGGTTTTTCAACACTAACACAAGTGCGAAAAGTGGTTTTTCAACACTAACACAAGTGCGAAAAGTGTTTTTTCCACACTAATACAAGTGCAAAAGTGGTTTCCTGCACCAACACAAGTGCGAAAAGTGGTTTTTCAACACTAACACAAGTGCGAAAAGTGGTTTTTCAACACTAACACAAGTGCGAAAAGTGGTTGTTCAACACTAACACAAGTGCGAAAAGTGGTTTTTCCACACTAATACAAGTGCAAAAGTGGTTTCCTGCACCAACACCAGTGCGAAAAGTGGTTTTTCAACACTAACACAAGTGCAAAAAGTGGTTTTTCAACACTATCACAAGTGCAAAAAGTGTTTTTCCCACACTAATACAAGTGCAAAAGTGGTTTCCTGCACCAATACAAGTGCGAAAAGTGGTTTTTCAACACTAACACAAGTGCGAAAAGTGGTTTTTCAACACTAACACAAGTGCGAAAGGTGGTTTTTCAATACTAACACAAGTGCAAAAGTGGTTTTTCAACACTATCACAAGTGCAAAAAGTGTTTTTTCCACACTAATACAAGTGCAAAAGTGGTTTCCTGCACCAACACAAGTGCGAAAAGTGGTTTTTCAACACTAACACAAGTGCGAAAAGTGGTTTTTCAACACTAACACAAGTGCGAAAAGTGGTTTTTCAACACTATCACAAGTACAAAAAGTGTTTTTTCCACACTAATACAAGTGCAAAAATGGTTTCCTGCACCAACACAAGTGCGAAAAGTAGTTTTTCAACACTAACACAAATGCGAAAAGTGGTTTTTCAACACTATCACAAGTGCAAAAAGTGTTTTTTCCACACTAATACAAGTGCAAAAGTGGTTTCCTGCACCAACACAAATGCGAAAAGTGGTTTTTCAACACTACCACAAGTGCGAAAAGTGGTTTTTCAACACTAACACAAGTGCGAAAAGTGGTTTTTCCACACTAATACAAGTGCAAAAGTGGTTTCCTACACCAACACAAGTGCGAAAAGTGGTTTTTCAACACTATCACAAGTGCAAAAAGTGTTTTTTCCACACTAATACAAGTGCAAAAGTGGTTTCCTGCACCAACACAAGTGTGAAAAGTGGTTTTTCAACACTATCACAAGTGCAAAAAGTGGTTTTTCAACACTAACACAAGTGCGAAAAGTGTTTTTCCCACACTAATACAAGTGCAAAAGTGGTTTCCTGCACCAATACAAGTGCGAAAAGTGGTTTTTCAACACTATCACAAGTGCAAAAAGTGTTTTTTCCACACTAATACAAGTGCAAAAGTGGTTTCCTGCACCAACACAAATGCGAAAAGTGGTTTTTCAACACTAACACAAGTGCGAAAAGTGGTTTTTCAACACTAACACAAGTGCGAAAAGTGGTTTTTCCACACTAATACAAGTGCAAAAGTGGTTTCCTGCACCAACACAAGTGCGAAAAGTGGTTTTTCAACACTATCACAAGGGCAAAAAGTGTTTTTTCCACACTAATACAAGTGCAAAAGTGGTTTCCTGCACCAACACAAGTGCGCAAAGTGGTTTTTCAACACTATCACAAGTGCAAAAAGTGGTTTTTCAACAATAACACAAGTGCGAAAAGTGGTTTTTCCACACTAATACAAGTGCAAAAGCGGTTTCCTGCACCAACACAAGTGCGATAAGTGGTTTTTCAACACGAACACAAGTGCGAAAAGTGGTTTTTCAACACGATCACAAGTGCAAAAAGTGCTTTTTCCACACTAATACAAGTGCAAAAGTGGTTTTTCAACACTAACACAAGTGCGAAAAGTGGTTTTGCCACACTAATACAAGTGCAAAAGTGGTTTCCTGCACCAACACAAGTGCGAAAAGTAGTTTTTCAACACTAACACAAGTGCGAAAAGTGGTTTTTCAACACTAACACAAGTGCGAAAAGTGGTTTTTCCACACTGATACAAGTGCAAAAGTGGTTTCCTGCACCAACACAAGTGCGAAAAGTGGTTTTTCAACACCAACACAAGTGTGAAAAGTGGTTTTTCCACACTAATACAAGTGCAAAAGTGGTTTCCTGCACCAACACCAGTGCGAAAAGTGGTTTTTCAACACTAACACAAGTGCGAAAAGTGGTTTTTCAACACTATCACAAGTGCAAAAAGTGTTTTTCCCACACTAATACAAGTGCAAAAGTGGTTTCCTGCACCAATACAAGTGCGAAAAGTGGTTTTTCAACACTAACACAAGTGCGAAAAGTGGTTTTTCAACACTAACACATGTGCGAAAGGTGGTTTTTCAACACTAACACAAGTGCAAAAGTGGTTTTTCAACACTATCACAAGTGCAAAAAGTGTTTTTTCCACACTAATACAAGTGCAAAAGTGGTTTCCTGCACCAACACAAGTGCAAAAAGTGGTTTTTCAACACTAACACAAGTGCGAAAAGTGGTTTTTCAACACTAACACAAGTGCGAAAAGTGGTTTTTCAACACTATCACAAGTGCAAAAAGTGTTTTTTCCACACTAATACAAGTGCAAAAATGGTTTCCTGCACCAACACAAGTGCGAAAAGTAGTTTTTCAACACTAACACAAATACGAAAAATGGTTTTTCAACACTATCACAAGTGCAAAAAGTGTTTTTTCCACACTAATACAAGTGCAAAAGTGGTTTCCTGCACCAACACAAATGCGAAAAGTGGTTTTTCAACACTATCACAAGGGCAAAAAGTGTTTTTTCCACACTAATACAAGTGCAAAAGTGGTTTCCTGCACCAACACAAATGCGAAAAGTGGTTTTTCAACACTAACATAAGTGCGAAAAGTGGTTTTTCAACACTAACACAAGTGCGAAAAGTGGTTTTTCCACACTAATACAAGTGCAAAAGTGGTTTCCTGCACCAACACAAGTGCGAAAAGTGGTTTTTCAACACTATCACAAGGGCAAAAAGTGTTTTTTCCACACTAATACAAGTGCAAAAGTGGTTTCCTGCACCAACACAAGTGCGAAAAGTGGTTTTTCAACACTATCACAAGTGCAAAAAGTGGTTTTTCAACACTAACACAAGTGCGAAAAGTGGTTTTTCCACACTAATACAAGTGCAAAAGCGGTTTCCTGCACCAACACAAGTGCGATAAGTGGTTTTTCAACACTATCACAAGTGCAAAAAGTGTTTTTTCCACACTAATACAAGTGCAAAAGTGGTTTTTCAACACTAACACAAGTGCGAAAAGTGGTTTTGCCACACTAATACAAGTGCAAAAGTGGTTTCCTGCACCAACACAAGTTCGAAAAGTGGTTTTTCAACACTAACACAAGTGCAAAAAGTGGTTTTTCAACACTATCACAAGTGCAAAAAGTGTTTTTTCCACACTAATACAAGTGCAAAAGTGGTTTCCTGCACCAACACAAGTGCGAAAAGTAGTTTTTCAACACTAACACAAGTGCGAAAAGTGGTTTTTCAACACTAACACAAGTGCGAAAAGTGGTTTTTCCACACTAATACAAGTGCAAAAGTGGTTTCCTGCACCAACACAAGTGCAAAAGTGGTTTTTCAACACTATCACAAGTGCAAAAAGTGTTTTTTCCACACTAATACAAGTGCAAAATTGGTTTCCTGCACCAACACAACTGCGAAAAGTGGTTTTTCAACACTAACACAAGTGCGAAAAGTGGTTTTTCAACACTAACACAAGTGCGAAAAGTGGTTTTTCAACACCATCACAAGTGCAAAAAGTGTTTTTTCCACACTAATACAAGTGCAAAAATGGTTTCCTGCACCAACACAAGTGCGAAAAGTAGTTTTTCAACACTAACACAAATACGAAAAGTGGTTTTTCAACACTATCACAAGTGCAAAAAGTGTTTTTTCCACACTAATACAAGTGCAAAAGTGGTTTCCTGCACCAACACAAATGCGAAAAGTGGTTTTTCAACACTAACACAAGTGCGAAAAGTGGTTTTTCAACACTATCACAAGTGCAAAAAGTGTTTTTTCCACACTAATACAAGTGCAAAAGTGGTTTCCTGCACCAACACAAGTGCGAAAAGTGGTTTTTCAACACTAACACAAGTGCGAAAAGTGGTTTTTCAACACTAACACAAGTGCGAAAAGTGGTTTTTCAACACTATCACAAGTGCAAAAAGTGTTTTTTCCACACTAATACAAGTGCAAAAATGGTTTCCTGCACCAACACAAGTGCGAAAAGTAGTTTTTCAACACTAACACAAATGCGAAAAGTGGTTTTTCAACACTATCACAAGTGCAAAAAGTGTTTTTTCCACACTAATACAAGTGCAAAAGTGGTTTCCTGCACCAACACAAATGCGAAAAGTGGTTTTTCAACACTAACACAAGTGCGAAAAGTGGTTTTTCAACACTAACACAAGTGCGAAAAGTGGTTTTTCCACACTAATACAAGTGCAAAAGTGGTTTCCTGCACCAACACAAGTGCGAAAAGTGGTTTTTCAACACTATCACAAGTGCAAAAAGTGTTTTTTCCACACTAATACAAGTGCAAAAGTGGTTTCCTGCACCAACACAAGCGCGAAAAGTGGTTTTTCAACACTATCACAAGTGCAAAAAGTGGTTTTTCAACACTAACACAAGTGCAAAAAGTGGTTTTTCCACACTAATACAAGTGCAAAAGCGGTTTCCTGCACCAACACAAGTGCGATAAGTGGTTTTTCAACACGAACACAAGTGCGAAAAGTGGTTTTTCAACACGATCACAAGTGCAAAAAGTGCTTTTTCCACACTAATACAAGTGCAAAAGTGGTTTTTCAACACTAACACAAGTGCGAAAAGTGGTTTTTCAACACTAACACAAGTGCGAAAAGTGGTTTTGCCACACTAATACAAGTGCAAAAGTGGTTTCCTGCACCAACACAAGTGCGAAAAGTGGTTTTTCAACACTAACACAAGTGCGAAAAGTGGTTTTTCAACACTATCACAAGTGCAAAAAGTGTTTTCTCCACACTAATACAAGTGCAAAAGTGGTTTCCTGCACCAACACAAGTGCGAAAAGTCGTTTTTCAACACTAACACAAGTGCGAAAAGTGGTTTTTCAACACTAACACAAGTGCGAAAAGTGGTTTTTCAACACTAACACAAGTGCGAAAAGTGTTTTTTCCACACTAATACAAGTGCAAAAGTGGTTTCCTGCACCAACACAAGTGTGAAAAGTGGTTTTTCAACACTAACACAAGTGCGAAAAGTGGTTTTTCAACACTAACACAAGTGCGAAAAGTGGTTTTTCCACACTAATACAAGTGCAAAAGTGGTTTCCTGCACCAACACAAGTGCGAAAAGTGGTTTTTCAACACTAACACAAGTGCGAAAAGTGGTTTTTCAACACTATCACAAGTGCAAAAAGTGGTGTTTCCACACTAATACAAGTGCAAAAGTGGTTTCCTGCACCAACACAAGTGCGAAAAGTGGTTTTTCAACACTAACACAAGTGCGAAAAGTGGTTTTTCAACACTAACACAAGTGCGAAAAGTGGTTGTTCAACACTAACACAAGTGCGAAAAGTGGTTTTTCCACACTAATACAAGTGCAAAAGTGGTTTCCTGCACCAACACCAGTGCGAAAAGTGGTTTTTCAACACTAACACAAGTGCGAAAAGTGGTTTTTCAACACTATCACAAGTGCAAAAAGTGTTTTTCCCACACTAATACAAGTGCAAAAGTGGTTTCCTGCACCAATACAAGTGCGAAAAGTGGTTTTTCAACACTAACACAAGTGCGAAAAGTGGTTTTTCAACACTAACACAAGTGCGAAAGGTGGTTTTTCAACACTAACACAAGTGCAAAAGTGGTTTTTCAACACTATCACAAGTGCAAAAAGTGTTTTTTCCACACTAATACAAGTGCAAAAGTGGTTTCCTGCACCAACACAAGTGCAAAAAGTGGTTTTTCAACACTAACACAAGTGCGAAAAGTGGTTTTTCAACACTAACACAAGTGCGAAAAGTGGTTTTTCAACACTATCACAAGTGCAAAAAGTGTTTTTTCCACACTAATACAAGTGCAAAAATGGTTTCCTGCACCAACACAAGTGCGAAAAGTAGTTTTTCAACACTAACACAAATACGAAAAATGGTTTTTCAACACTATCACAAGTGCAAAAAGTGTTTTTTCCACACTAATACAAGTGCAAAAGTGGTTTTTCAACACTAACACAAGTGCGAAAAGTGGTTTTTCAACACTAACACAAGTGCGAAAAGTGGTTTTTCAACACTAACACAAGTGCGGAAAGTGGTTTTTCCACACTAATACAAGTGCAAAAGTGGTTTCCTGCACCAACACAAGTGCGAAAAGTGGTTTTTCAACACTAACACAAGTGCGAAAAGTGGTTTTTCAACACTAACACAAGTGCGAAAAGTGGTTTTTCAACACTAACACAAGTGCGAAAAGTGGTTTTTCCACACTAACACAAGTGCAAAAGTGGTTTTTCAACACTATCACAAGTGCAAAAAGTGTTTTTTCCACACTAATACAAGTGCAAAAGTGGTTTCCTGCACCAACACAAGTGCGAAAAGTGGTTTTTCAACACTAACACAAGTGCGAAAAGTGGTTTTTCAACACTAACACAAGTGCGAAAAGTGGTTTTTCCACACTAATACAAGTGCAAAGCGGTTTCCTGCACCAACACAAGTGCGATAAGTGGTTTTTCAACACGAACACAAGTGCGAAAAGTGGTTTTTCAACACGATCACAAGTGCAAAAAGTGCTTTTTCCACACTAATACAAGTGCAAAAGTGGTTTTTCAACACTAACACAAGTGCGAAAAGTGGTTTTTCAACACTAACACAAGTGCGAAAAGTGGTTTTTCAACACTAACACAAGTGTGAAAAGTGGTTTTTCAACACTAACACAAGTGCGAAAAGTGGTTTTTCAACACTAACACAAGTGCGAAAAGTGGTTTTTCAACACTAACACAAGTGCAAAAAGTGTTTTTTCCACACTAATACAAGTGCAAAAGTGGTTTCCTGCACCAACACAAGTGCGAAAAGTGGTTTTTCAACACTAACACAAGTGCGAAAAGTGGTTTTTCAACACTAACACAAGTGCGAAAAGTGGTTTTTCAACACTATCACAAGTGCAAAAAGTGTTTTTTCCACACTAATACAAGTGCAAAAATGGTTTCCTGCACCAACACAAGTGCGAAAAGTAGTTTTTCAACACTAACACAAATGCGAAAAGTGGTTTTTCAACACTAACACAAGTGCGAAAAGTGGTTTTTCCACACTAATACAAGTGCAAAAGTGGTTTCCTGCACCAACACAAGTGCGAAAAGTGGTTTTTCAACACTATCACAAGTGCGAAAAGTGGTTTTTCCACACTAATACAAGTGCAAAGGTGGTTTCCTGCACCAACACAAGTGCGAAAAGTCGTTTTTCAACACTATCACAAGTGCAAAAAGTGTTTTTTCCACACTAATACAAGTGCAAAAGTGGTTTCCTGCACCAACACAAGTGCGAAAAGTGGTTTTTCAACACTATCACAAGTGCAAAAAGTGGTTTTTCAACACTAACACAAGTGCGAAAAGTGTTTTTCCCACACTAATACAAGTGCAAAAGTGGTTTCCTGCACCAATACAAGTGCGAAAAGTGGTTTTTCAACACTATCACAAGTGCAAAAAGTGTTTTTTCCACACTAATACAAGTGCAAAAGTGGTTTCCTGCACCAACACAAATGCGAAAAGTGGTTTTTCAACACTAACACAAGTGCGAAAAGTGGTTTTTCAACACTAACACAAGTGCGAAAAGTGGTTTTTCCACACTAATACAAGTGCAAAAGTGGTTTCCTGCACCAACACAAGTGCGAAAAGTGGTTTTTCAACACTATCACAAGGGCAAAAAGTGTTTTTTCCACACTAATACAAGTGCAAAAGTGGTTTCCTGCACCAACACAAGTGCGCAAAGTGGTTTTTCAACACTATCACAAGTGCAAAAAGTGGTTTTTCAACAATAACACAAGTGCGAAAAGTGGTTTTTCCACACTAATACAAGTGCAAAAGCGGTTTCCTGCACCAACACAGGTGCGATAAGTGGTTTTTCAACACGAACACAAGTGCGAAAAGTGGTTTTTCAACACGATCACAAGTGCAAAAAGTGCTTTTTCCACACTAATACAAGTGCAAAAGTGGTTTTTCAACACTAACACAAGTGCGAAAAGTGGTTTTGCCACACTAATACAAGTGCAAAAGTGGTTTCCTGCACCAACACAAGTGCGAAAAGTAGTTTTTCAACACTAACACAAGTGCGAAAAGTGGTTTTTCAACACTAACACAAGTGCGAAAAGTGGTTTTTCCACACTGATACAAGTGCAAAAGTGGTTTCCTGCACCAACACAAGTGCGAAAAGTGGTTTTTCAACACCAACACAAGTGTGAAAAGTGGTTTTTCCACACTAATACAAGTGCAAAAGTGGTTTCCTGCACCAACACCAGTGCGAAAAGTGGTTTTTCAACACTAACACAAGTGCGAAAAGTGGTTTTTCAACACTATCACAAGTGCAAAAAGTGTTTTTCCCACACTAATACAAGTGCAAAAGTGGTTTCCTGCACCAATACAAGTGCGAAAAGTGGTTTTTCAACACTAACACAAGTGCGAAAAGTGGTTTTTCAACACTAACACATGTGCGAAAGGTGGTTTTTCAACACTAACACAAGTGCAAAAGTGGTTTTTCAACACTATCACAAGTGCAAAAAGTGTTTTTTCCACACTAATACAAGTGCAAAAGTGGTTTCCTGCACCAACATAAGTGCAAAAAGTGGTTTTTCAACACTAACACAAGTGCGAAAAGTGGTTTTTCAACACTAACACAAGTGCGAAAAGTGGTTTTTCAACACTATCACAAGTGCAAAAAGTGTTTTTTCCACACTAATACAAGTGCAAAAATGGTTTCCTGCACCAACACAAGTGCGAAAAGTAGTTTTTCAACACTAACACAAATACGAAAAATGGTTTTTCAACACTATCACAAGTGCAAAAAGTGTTTTTTCCACACTAATACAAGTGCAAAAGTGGTTTCCTGCACCAACACAAATGCGAAAAGTGGTTTTTCAACACTATCACAAGGGCAAAAAGTGTTTTTTCCACACTAATACAAGTGCAAAAGTGGTTTCCTGCACCAACACAAATGCGAAAAGTGGTTTTTCAACACTAACATAAGTGCGAAAAGTGGTTTTTCAACACTAACACAAGTGCGAAAAGTGGTTTTTCCACACTAATACAAGTGCAAAAGTGGTTTCCTGCACCAACACAAGTGCGAAAAGTGGTTTTTCAACACTATCACAAGGGCAAAAAGTGTTTTTTCCACACTAATACAAGTGCAAAAGTGGTTTCCTGCACCAACACAAGTGCGAAAAGTGGTTTTTCAACACTATCACAAGTGCAAAAAGTGGTTTTTCAACACTAACACAAGTGCGAAAAGTGGTTTTTCCACACTAATACAAGTGCAAAAGCGGTTTCCTGCACCAACACAAGTGCGATAAGTGGTTTTTCAACACTAACACAAGTGCAAAAAGTGGTTTTTCAACACTATCACAAGTGCAAAAAGTGTTTTTTCCACACTAATACAAGTGCAAAAGTGGTTTTTCAACACTAACACAAGTGCGAAAAGTGGTTTTGCCACACTAATACAAGTGCAAAAGTGGTTTCCTGCACCAACACAAGTTCGAAAAGTGGTTTTTCAACACTAACACAAGTGCAAAAAGTGGTTTTTCAACACTATCACAAGTGCAAAAAGTGTTTTTTCCACACTAATACAAGTGCAAAAGTGGTTTCCTGCACCAACACAAGTGCGAAAAGTAGTTTTTCAACACTAACACAAGTGCGAAAAGTGGTTTTTCAACACTAACACAAGTGCGAAAAGTGGTTTTTCCACACTAATACAAGTGCAAAAGTGGTTTCCTGCACCAACACAAGTGCAAAAGTGGTTTTTCAACACTATCACAAGTGCAAAAAGTGTTTTTTCCACACTAATACAAGTGCAAAATTGGTTTCCTGCACCAACACAACTGCGAAAAGTGGTTTTTCAACACTAACACAAGTGCGAAAAGTGGTTTTTCAACACTAACACAAGTGCGAAAAGTGGTTTTTCAACACCATCACAAGTGCAAAAAGTGTTTTTTCCACACTAATACAAGTGCAAAAATGGTTTCCTGCACCAACACAAGTGCGAAAAGTAGTTTTTCAACACTAACACAAATACGAAAAGTGGTTTTTCAACACTATCACAAGTGCAAAAAGTGTTTTTTCCACACTAATACAAGTGCAAAAGTGGTTTCCTGCACCAACACAAATGCGAAAAGTGGTTTTTCAACACTAACACAAGTGCGAAAAGTGGTTTTTCAACACTATCACAAGTGCAAAAAGTGTTTTTTCCACACTAATACAAGTGCAAAAGTGGTTTCCTGCACCAACACAAGTGCGAAAAGTGGTTTTTCAACACTAACACAAGTGCGAAAAGTGGTTTTTCAACACTAACACAAGTGCGAAAAGTGGTTTTTCAACACTATCACAAGTGCAAAAAGTGTTTTTTCCACACTAATACAAGTGCAAAAATGGTTTCCTGCACCAACACAAGTGCGAAAAGTAGTTTTTCAACACTAACACAAATGCGAAAAGTGGTTTTTCAACACTATCACAAGTGCAAAAAGTGTTTTTTCCACACTAATACAAGTGCAAAAGTGGTTTCCTGCACCAACACAAATGCGAAAAGTGGTTTTTCAACACTAACACAAGTGCGAAAAGTGGTTTTTCAACACTAACACAAGTGCGAAAAGTGGTTTTTCCACACTAATACAAGTGCAAAAGTGGTTTCCTGCACCAACACAAGTGCGAAAAGTGGTTTTTCAACACTATCACAAGTGCAAAAAGTGTTTTTTCCACACTAATACAAGTGCAAAAGTGGTTTCCTGCACCAACACAAGCGCGAAAAGTGGTTTTTCAACACTATCACAAGTGCAAAAAGTGGTTTTTCAACACTAACACAAGTGCAAAAAGTGGTTTTTCCACACTAATACAAGTGCAAAAGCGGTTTCCTGCACCAACACAAGTGCGATAAGTGGTTTTTCAACACGAACACAAGTGCGAAAAGTGGTTTTTCAACACGATCACAAGTGCAAAAAGTGCTTTTTCCACACTAATACAAGTGCAAAAGTGGTTTTTCAACACTAACACAAGTGCGAAAAGTGGTTTTTCAACACTAACACAAGTGCGAAAAGTGGTTTTGCCACACTAATACAAGTGCAAAAGTGGTTTCCTGCACCAACACAAGTGCGAAAAGTGGTTTTTCAACACTAACACAAGTGCGAAAAGTGGTTTTTCAACACTATCACAAGTGCAAAAAGTGTTTTCTCCACACTAATACAAGTGCAAAAGTGGTTTCCTGCACCAACACAAGTGCGAAAAGTCGTTTTTCAACACTAACACAAGTGCGAAAAGTGGTTTTTCAACACTAACACAAGTGCGAAAAGTGGTTTTTCAACACTAACACAAGTGCGAAAAGTGTTTTTTCCACACTAATACAAGTGCAAAAGTGGTTTCCTGCACCAACACAAGTGTGAAAAGTGGTTTTTCAACACTAACACAAGTGCGAAAAGTGGTTTTTCAACACTAACACAAGTGCGAAAAGTGGTTTTTCCACACTAATACAAGTGCAAAAGTGGTTTCCTGCACCAACACAAGTGCGAAAAGTGGTTTTTCAACACTAACACAAGTGCGAAAAGTGGTTTTTCAACACTATCACAAGTGCAAAAAGTGGTGTTTCCACACTAATACAAGTGCAAAAGTGGTTTCCTGCACCAACACAAGTGCGAAAAGTGGTTTTTCAACACTAACACAAGTGCGAAAAGTGGTTTTTCAACACTAACACAAGTGCGAAAAGTGGTTGTTCAACACTAACACAAGTGCGAAAAGTGGTTTTTCCACACTAATACAAGTGCAAAAGTGGTTTCCTGCACCAACACCAGTGCGAAAAGTGGTTTTTCAACACTAACACAAGTGCGAAAAGTGGTTTTTCAACACTATCACAAGTGCAAAAAGTGTTTTTCCCACACTAATACAAGTGCAAAAGTGGTTTCCTGCACCAATACAAGTGCGAAAAGTGGTTTTTCAACACTAACACAAGTGCGAAAAGTGGTTTTTCAACACTAACACAAGTGCGAAAGGTGGTTTTTCAACACTAACACAAGTGCAAAAGTGGTTTTTCAACACTATCACAAGTGCAAAAAGTGTTTTTTCCACACTAATACAAGTGCAAAAGTGGTTTCCTGCACCAACACAAGTGCAAAAAGTGGTTTTTCAACACTAACACAAGTGCGAAAAGTGGTTTTTCAACACTAACACAAGTGCGAAAAGTGGTTTTTCAACACTATCACAAGTGCAAAAAGTGTTTTTTCCACACTAATACAAGTGCAAAAATGGTTTCCTGCACCAACACAAGTGCGAAAAGTAGTTTTTCAACACTAACACAAATACGAAAAATGGTTTTTCAACACTATCACAAGTGCAAAAAGTGTTTTTTCCACACTAATACAAGTGCAAAAGTGGTTTTTCAACACTAACACAAGTGCGAAAAGTGGTTTTTCAACACTAACACAAGTGCGAAAAGTGGTTTTTCAACACTAACACAAGTGCGGAAAGTGGTTTTTCCACACTAATACAAGTGCAAAAGTGGTTTCCTGCACCAACACAAGTGCGAAAAGTGGTTTTTCAACACTAACACAAGTGCGAAAAGTGGTTTTTCAACACTAACACAAGTGCGAAAAGTGGTTTTTCAACACTAACACAAGTGCGAAAAGTGGTTTTTCCACACTAACACAAGTGCAAAAGTGGTTTTTCAACACTATCACAAGTGCAAAAAGTGTTTTTTCCACACTAATACAAGTGCAAAAGTGGTTTCCTGCACCAACACAAGTGCGAAAAGTGGTTTTTCAACACTAACACAAGTGCGAAAAGTGGTTTTTCAACACTAACACAAGTGCGAAAAGTGGTTTTTCCACACTAATACAAGTGCAAAGCGGTTTCCTGCACCAACACAAGTGCGATAAGTGGTTTTTCAACACGAACACAAGTGCGAAAAGTGGTTTTTCAACACGATCACAAGTGCAAAAAGTGCTTTTTCCACACTAATACAAGTGCAAAAGTGGTTTTTCAACACTAACACAAGTGCGAAAAGTGGTTTTTCAACACTAACACAAGTGCGAAAAGTGGTTTTTCAACACTAACACAAGTGCGAAAAGTGGTTTTTCCACACTAATACAAGTGCAAAAGTGGTTTCCTGCACCAACACAAGTGCGAAAAGTGGTTTTTCAACACCAACACAAGTGTGAAAAGTGGTTTTTCCACACTAATACAAGTGCAAAAGTGGTTTCCTGCACCAACACAAGTGCGAAAAGTGGTTTTTCAACACTAACACAAGTGCGAAAAGTGTTTTTCAACACTGATACAAGTGCAAAAGTGATTTCCTGCACCAACACAAGTGCGAAAAGTGGTTTTTCAACACTAACACAAGTGCGAAAAGTGGTTTTTCAACACTAACACAAGTGCGAAGTGTTTTTTCCACACTAATACAAGTGCAAAAGTGGTTTCCTGCACCAACACAAGTGCGAAAAGTGGTTTTTCAACACTAACACAAGTGCGAAAAGTGGTTTTTCAACACTAACACAAGTGCGAAAAGTGGTTTTTCAACACTAACACAAGTGCGAAAAGTGTTTTTTCCACACTAATACAAGTGCAAAAGTGGTTTCCTGCACCAACACAAGTGCGAAAAGTGGTTTTTCAACACTAACACAAGTGCGAAAAGTGGTTTTTCAACACTAACACAAGTGCGAAAAGTGGTTGTTCAACACTAACACAAGTGCGAAAAGTGGTTTTTCCACACTAATACAAGTGCAAAAGTGGTTTCCTGCACCAACACCAGTGCGAAAAGTGGTTTTTCAACACTAACACAAGTGCAAAAAGTGGTTTTTCAACACTATCACAAGTGCAAAAAGTGTTTTTCCCACACTAATACAAGTGCAAAAGTGGTTTCCTGCACCAATACAAGTGCGAAAAGTGGTTTTTCAACACTAACACAAGTGCGAAAAGTGGTTTTTCAACACTAACACAAGTGCGAAAGGTGGTTTTTCAATACTAACACAAGTGCAAAAGTGGTTTTTCAACACTATCACAAGTGCAAAAAGTGTTTTTTCCACACTAATACAAGTGCAAAAGTGGTTTCCTGCACCAACACAAGTGCGAAAAGTGGTTTTTCAACACTAACACAAGTGCGAAAAGTGGTTTTTCAACACTAACACAAGTGCGAAAAGTGGTTTTTCAACACTATCACAAGTACAAAAAGTGTTTTTTCCACACTAATACAAGTGCAAAAATGGTTTCCTGCACCAACACAAGTGCGAAAAGTAGTTTTTCAACACTAACACAAATGCGAAAAGTGGTTTTTCAACACTATCACAAGTGCAAAAAGTGTTTTTTCCACACTAATACAAGTGCAAAAGTGGTTTCCTGCACCAACACAAATGCGAAAAGTGGTTTTTCAACACTACCACAAGTGCGAAAAGTGGTTTTTCAACACTAACACAAGTGCGAAAAGTGGTTTTTCCACACTAATACAAGTGCAAAAGTGGTTTCCTACACCAACACAAGTGCGAAAAGTGGTTTTTCAACACTATCACAAGTGCAAAAAGTGTTTTTTCCACACTAATACAAGTGCAAAAGTGGTTTCCTGCACCAACACAAGTGTGAAAAGTGGTTTTTCAACACTATCACAAGTGCAAAAAGTGGTTTTTCAACACTAACACAAGTGCGAAAAGTGTTTTTCCCACACTAATACAAGTGCAAAAGTGGTTTCCTGCACCAATACAAGTGCGAAAAGTGGTTTTTCAACACTATCACAAGTGCAAAAAGTGTTTTTTCCACACTAATACAAGTGCAAAAGTGGTTTCCTGCACCAACACAAATGCGAAAAGTGGTTTTTCAACACTAACACAAGTGCGAAAAGTGGTTTTTCAACACTAACACAAGTGCGAAAAGTGGTTTTTCCACACTAATACAAGTGCAAAAGTGGTTTCCTGCACCAACACAAGTGCAAAAAGTGGTTTTTCAACACTATCACAAGGGCAAAAAGTGTTTTTTCCACACTAATACAAGTGCAAAAGTGGTTTCCTGCACCAACACAAGTGCGAAAAGTGGTTTTTCAACACTATCACAAGTGCAAAAAGTGGTTTTTCAACACTATCACAAGTGCAAAAAGTGTTTTTTCCACACTAATACAAGTGCAAAAGTGGTTTCCTGCACCAACACAAGTGCGAAAAGTGGTTTTTCAACACTAACACAAGTGCGAAAAGTGGTTTTTCAACACTAACACAAGTGCGAAAAGTGGTTTTTCCACACTAATACAAGTGCAAAGCGGTTTCCTGCACCAACACAAGTGCGATAAGTGGTTTTTCAACACGAACACAAGAGCGAAAAGTGGTTTTTCAACACGATCACAAGTGCAAAAAGTGCTTTTTCCACACTAATACAAGTGCAAAAGTGGTTTTTCAACACTAACACAAGTGCGAAAAGTGGTATTTCAACACTAACACAAGTGCGAAAAGTGGTTTTTCAACACTAACACAAGTGCGAAAAGTGGTTTTTCCACACTAATACAAGTGCAAAAGTGGTTTCTGCACCAACACAAGTGCGAAAAGTGGTTTTTCAACACCAACACAAGTGCGAAAAGTGGTTTTTCCACACTAATACAAGTGCAAAAGTGGTTTCCTGCACCAACACAAGTGCGAAAAGTGGTTTTTCAACACTAACACAAGTGCGAAAAGTGTTTTTCAACACTAATACAAGTGCAAAAGTGATTTCCTGCACCAACACAAGTGCGAAAAGTGGTTTTTCAACACTAACACAAGTGCGAAAAGTGGTTTTTCAACACTAACACAAGTGCGAAAAGTGGTTTTTCAACACTAACACAAGCGCGAAAAGTGTTTTTTCCACACTAATACAAGTGCAAAAGTGGTTTCCTGCACCAACACAAGTGCGAAAAGTGGTTTTTCAACACTAACACAAGTGCGAAAAGTGGTTTTTCAACACTAACACAAGTGCGAAAAGTGGTTTTTCAACACTAACACAAGTGCGAAAAGTGTTTTTTCCACACTAATACAAGTGCAAAAGTGGTTTCCTGCACCAACACAAGTGCGAAAAGTGGTTTTTCAACACTAACACAAGTGCGAAAAGTGGTTTTTCAACACTAACACAAGTGCGAAAAGTGGTTGTTCAACACTAACACAAGTGCGAAAAGTGGTTTTCCACACTAATACAAGTGCAAAAGTGGTTTCCTGCACCAACACCAGTGCGAAAAGTGGTTTTTCAACACTAACACAAGTGCAAA
Source organism: Myxine glutinosa (assembly GCF_964187855.1). Lineage (NCBI taxonomy): Eukaryota > Metazoa > Chordata > Myxini > Myxiniformes > Myxinidae > Myxine > Myxine glutinosa. The sequence goes on along the minus strand of NW_027617225.1, from coordinate 110,910 downwards.
AAGTGGTTTTTCAACACTATCACAAGTGCAAAAAGTGTTTTTCCCACACTAATACAAGTGCAAAAGTGGTTTCCTGCACCAATACAAGTGCGAAAAGTGGTTTTTCAACACTAACACAAGTGCGAAAAGTGGTTTTTCAACACTAACACAAGTGCGAAAGGTGGTTTTTCAATACTAACACAAGTGCAAAAGTGGTTTTTCAACACTATCACAAGTGCAAAAAGTGTTTTTTCCACACTAATACAAGTGCAAAAGTGGTTTCCTGCACCAACACAAGTGCGAAAAGTGGTTTTTCAACACTAACACAAGTGCGAAAAGTGGTTTTTCAACACTAACACAAGTGCGAAAAGTGGTTTTTCAACACTATCACAAGTGCAAAAAGTGTTTTTTCCACACTAATACAAGTGCAAAAATGGTTTCCTGCACCAACACAAGTGCGAAAAGTAGTTTTTCAACACTAACACAAATGCGAAAAGTGGTTTTTCAACACTAACACAAGTGCGAAAAGTGGTTTTTCCACACTAATACAAGTGCAAAAGTGGTTTCCTGCACCAACACAAGTGCGAAAAGTGGTTTTTCAACACTATCACAAGTGCGAAAAGTGGTTTTTCCACACTAATACAAGTGCAAAGGTGGTTTCCTGCACCAACACAAGTGCGAAAAGTCGTTTTTCAACACTATCACAAGTGCAAAAAGTGTTTTTTTCCACACTAATACAAGTGCAAAAGTGGTTTCCTGCACCAACACAAGTGCGAAAAGTGGTTTTTCAACACTATCACAAGTGCAAAAAGTGGTTTTTCAACACTAACACAAGTGCAAAAAGTGTTTTTTCCACACTAATACAAGTGCAAAAGTGGTTTCCTGCACCAACACAAGTGCGAAAAGTGGTTTTTCAACACTATCACAAGTGCAAAAAGTGGTTTTTCAACACTAACACAAGTGCGAAAAGTGTTTTTCCCACACTAATACAAGTGCAAAAGTGGTTTCCTGCACCAATACAAGTGCGAAAAGTGGTTTTTCAACACTATCACAAGTGCGAAAAGTGGTTTTTCCACACTAATACAAGTGCAAAGCGGTTTCCTGCACCAACACAAGTGCGATAAGTGGTTTTTCAACACGAACACAAGAGCGAAAAGTGGTTTTTCAACACGATCACAAGTGCAAAAAGTGCTTTTTCCACACTAATACAAGTGCAAAAGTGGTTTTTCAACACTAACACAAGTGCGAAAAGTGGTATTTCAACACTAACACAAGTGCGAAAAGTGGTTTTTCAACACTAACACAAGTGCGAAAAGTGGTTTTTCCACACTAATACAAGTGCAAAAGTGGTTTCTGCACCAACACAAGTGCGAAAAGTGGTTTTTCAACACCAACACAAGTGCGAAAAGTGGTTTTTCCACACTAATACAAGTGCAAAAGTGGTTTCCTGCACCAACACAAGTGCGAAAAGTGGTTTTTCAACACTAACACAAGTGCGAAAAGTGTTTTTCAACACTAATACAAGTGCAAAAGTGATTTCCTGCACCAACACAAGTGCGAAAAGTGGTTTTTCAACACTAACACAAGTGCGAAAAGTGGTTTTTCAACACTAACACAAGTGCGAAAAGTGGTTTTTCAACACTAACACAAGTGCGAAAAGTGTTTTTTCCACACTAATACAAGTGCAAAAGTGGTTTCCTGCACCAACACAAGTGCGAAAAGTGGTTTTTCAACACTAACACAAGTGCGAAAAGTGGTTTTTCAACACTAACACAAGTGCGAAAAGTGGTTTTTCAACACTAACACAAGTGCGAAAAGTGTTTTTTCCACACTAATACAAGTGCAAAAGTGGTTTCCTGCACCAACACAAGTGCGAAAAGTGGTTTTTCAACACTAACACAAGTGCGAAAAGTGGTTTTTCAACACTAACACAAGTGCGAAAAGTGGTTGTTCAACACTAACACAAGTGCAAAAAGTGGTTTTTCAACACTATCACAAGTGCAAAAAGTGTTTTTCCCACACTAATACAAGTGCAAAAGTGGTTTCCTGCACCAATACAAGTGCGAAAAGTGGTTTTTCAACACTAACACAAGTGCGAAAAGTGGTTTTTCAACACTAACACAAGTGCGAAAGGTGGTTTTTCAATACTAACACAAGTGCAAAAGTGGTTTTTCAACACTATCACAAGTGCAAAAAGTGTTTTTTCCACACTAATACAAGTGCAAAAGTGGTTTCCTGCACCAACACAAGTGCGAAAAGTGGTTTTTCAACACTAACACAAGTGCGAAAAGTGGTTTTTCAACACTAACACAAGTGCGAAAAGTGGTTTTTCAACACTATCACAAGTGCAAAAAGTGTTTTTTCCACACTAATACAAGTGCAAAAATGGTTTCCTGCACCAACACAAGTGCGAAAAGTAGTTTTTCAACACTAACACAAATGCGAAAAGTGGTTTTTCAACACTAACACAAGTGCGAAAAGTGGTTTTTCCACACTAATACAAGTGCAAAAGTGGTTTCCTGCACCAACACAAGTGCGAAAAGTGGTTTTTCAACACTATCACAAGTGCGAAAAGTGGTTTTTCCACACTAATACAAGTGCAAAGGTGGTTTCCTGCACCAACACAAGTGCGAAAAGTCGTTTTTCAACACTATCACAAGTGCAAAAAGTGTTTTTTCCACACTAATACAAGTGCAAAAGTGGTTTCCTGCACCAACACAAGTGCGAAAAGTGGTTTTTCAACACTATCACAAGTGCAAAAAGTGGTTTTTCAACACTAACACAAGTGCGAAAAGTGTTTTTCCCACACTAATACAAGTGCAAAAGTGGTTTCCTGCACCAATACAAGTGCGAAAAGTGGTTTTTCAACACTATCACAAGTGCAAAAAGTGTTTTTTCCACACTAATACAAGTGCAAAAGTGGTTTCCTGCACCAACACAAATGCGAAAAGTGGTTTTTCAACACTAACACAAGTGCGAAAAGTGGTTTTTCAACACTAACACAAGTGCGAAAAGTGGTTTTTCCACACTAATACAAGTGCAAAAGTGGTTTCCTGCACCAACACAAGTGCGAAAAGTGGTTTTTCAACACTATCACAAGGGCAAAAAGTGTTTTTTCCACACTAATACAAGTGCAAAAGTGGTTTCCTGCACCAACACAAGTGCGCAAAGTGGTTTTTCAACACTATCACAAGTGCAAAAAGTGGTTTTTCAACAATAACACAAGTGCGAAAAGTGGTTTTTCCACACTAATACAAGTGCAAAAGCGGTTTCCTGCACCAACACAAGTGCGATAAGTGGTTTTTCAACACGAACACAAGTGCGAAAAGTGGTTTTTCAACACGATCACAAGTGCAAAAAGTGCTTTTTCCACACTAATACAAGTGCAAAAGTGGTTTTTCAACACTAACACAAGTGCGAAAAGTGGTTTTTCAACACTAACACAAGTGCGAAAAGTGGTTTTGCCACACTAATACAAGTGCAAAAGTGGTTTCCTGCACCAACACAAGTGCGAAAAGTAGTTTTTCAACACTAACACAAGTGCGAAAAGTGGTTTTTCAACACTAACACAAGTGCGAAAAGTGGTTTTTCCACACTGATACAAGTGCAAAAGTGGTTTCCTGCACCAACACAAGTGCGAAAAGTGGTTTTTCAACACCAACACAAGTGTGAAAAGTGGTTTTTCCACACTAATACAAGTGCAAAAGTGGTTTCCTGCACCAACACCAGTGCGAAAAGTGGTTTTTCAACACTAACACAAGTGCGAAAAGTGGTTTTTCAACACTATCACAAGTGCAAAAAGTGTTTTTCCCACACTAATACAAGTGCAAAAGTGGTTTCCTGCACCAATACAAGTGCGAAAAGTGGTTTTTCAACACTAACACAAGTGCGAAAAGTGGTTTTTCAACACTAACACATGTGCGAAAGGTGGTTTTTCAACACTAACACAAGTGCAAAAGTGGTTTTTCAACACTATCACAAGTGCAAAAAGTGTTTTTTCCACACTAATACAAGTGCAAAAGTGGTTTCCTGCACCAACACAAGTGCAAAAAGTGGTTTTTCAACACTAACACAAGTGCGAAAAGTGGTTTTTCAACACTAACACAAGTGCGAAAAGTGGTTTTTCAACACTATCACAAGTGCAAAAAGTGTTTTTTCCACACTAATACAAGTGCAAAAATGGTTTCCTGCACCAACACAAGTGCGAAAAGTAGTTTTTCAACACTAACACAAATACGAAAAATGGTTTTTCAACACTATCACAAGTGCAAAAGGTGTTTTTTCCACACTAATACAAGTGCAAAAGTGGTTTCCTGCACAAACACAAATGCGAAAAGTGGTTTTTCAACACTAACACAAGTGCGAAAAGTGGTTTTTCAACACTATCACAAGTGCAAAAAGTGTTTTTTCCACACTAATACAAGTGCAAAAGTGGTTTCCTGCACCAACACAAGTGCGAAAAGTGGTTTTTCAACACGAACACAAGTGCGAAAAGTGGTTTTTCAACACGATCACAAGTGCAAAAAGTGCTTTTTCCACTCTAATACAAGTGCAAAAGTGGTTTTTCAACACTAACACAAGTGCGAAAAGTGGTTTTTCAACACTAACACAAGTGCGAAAAGTGGTTTTTCAACACTAACACAAGTGCGAAAAGTGGTTTTTCCACACTAATACAAGTGCAAAAGTGGTTTCCTGCACCAACACAAGTGCGAAAAGTGGTTTTTCAACACTAACACAAGTGCGAAAAGTGGTTTTTCAACACTAACACAAGTGCGAAAAGTGGTTTTTCAACACTAACACAAGTGCGAAAAGTGGTTTTTCCACACTAACACAAGTGCAAAAGTGGTTTTTCAACACTATCACAAGTGCAAAAAGTGTTTTTTCCACACTAATACAAGTGCAAAAGTGGTTTCCTGCACCAACACAAGTGCGAAAAGTGGTTTTTCAACACTAACACAAGTGCGAAAAGTGGTTTTTCAACACTAACACAAGTGCGAAAAGTGGTTTTTCCACACTAATACAAGTGCAAAGCGGTTTCCTGCACCAACACAAGTGCGATAAGTGGTTTTTCAACACGAACACAAGTGCGAAAAGTGGTTTTTCAACACGATCACAAGTGCAAAAAGTGCTTTTTCCACACTAATACAAGTGCAAAAGTGGTTTCCTGCACCAATACAAGTGCGAAAAGTGGTTTTTCAACACTAACACAAGTGCGAAAAGTGGTTTTTCAACACTAACACAAGTGCGAAAGGTGGTTTTTCAATACTAACACAAGTGCAAAAGTGGTTTTTCAACACTATCACAAGTGCAAAAAGTGTTTTTTCCACACTAATACAAGTGCAAAAGTGGTTTCCTGCACCAACACAAGTGCGAAAAGTGGTTTTTCAACACTAACACAAGTGCGAAAAGTGGTTTTTCAACACTAACACAAGTGCGAAAAGTGGTTTTTCAACACTATCACAAGTGCAAAAAGTGTTTTTTCCACACTAATACAAGTGCAAAAATGGTTTCCTGCACCAACACAAGTGCGAAAAGTAGTTTTTCAACACTAACACAAATGCGAAAAGTGGTTTTTCAACACTAACACAAGTGCGAAAAGTGGTTTTTCCACACTAATACAAGTGCAAAAGTGGTTTCCTGCACCAACACAAGTGCGAAAAGTGGTTTTTCAACACTATCACAAGTGCAAAAAGTGGTTTTTCCACACTAATACAAGTGCAAAGGTGGTTTCCTGCACCAACACAAGTGCGAAAAGTCGTTTTTCAACACTATCACAAGTGCAAAAAGTGTTTTTTCCACACTAATACAAGTGCAAAAGTGGTTTCCTGCACCAACACAAGTGCGAAAAGTGGTTTTTCAACACTATCACAAGTGCAAAAAGTGGTTTTTCAACACTAACACAAGTGCGAAAAGTGTTTTTCCCCACACTAATACAAGTGCAAAAGTGGTTTCCTGCACCAATACAAGTGCGAAAAGTGGTTTTTCAACACTATCACAAGTGCAAAAAGTGTTTTTTCCACACTAATACAAGTGCAAAAGTGGTTTCCTGCACCAACACAAATGCGAAAAGTGGTTTTTCAACACTAACACAAGTGCGAAAAGTGGTTTTTCAACACTAACACAAGTGCGAAAAGTGGTTTTTCCACACTAATACAAGTGCAAAAGTGGTTTCCTGCACCAACACAAGTGCGAAAAGTGGTTTTTCAACACTATCACAAGGGCAAAAAGTGTTTTTTCCACACTAATACAAGTGCAAAAGTGGTTTCCTGCACCAACACAAGTGCGCAAAGTGGTTTTTCAACACTATCACAAGTGCAAAAAGTGGTTTTTCAACAATAACACAAGTGCGAAAAGTGGTTTTTCCACACTAATACAAGTGCAAAAGCGGTTTCCTGCACCAACACAAGTGCGATAAGTGGTTTTTCAACACGAACACAAGTGCGAAAAGTGGTTTTTCAACACGATCACAAGTGCAAAAAGTGCTTTTTCCACACTAATACAAGTGCAAAAGTGGTTTTTCAACACTAACACAAGTGCGAAAAGTGGTTTTTCAACACTAACACAAGTGCGAAAAGTGGTTTTGCCACACTAATACAAGTGCAAAAGTGGTTTCCTGCACCAACACAAGTGCGAAAAGTAGTTTTTCAACACTAACACAAGTGCGAAAAGTGGTTTTTCAACACTAACACAAGTGCGAAAAGTGGTTTTTCCACACTAATACAAGTGCAAAAGTGGTTTCCTGCACCAACACAAGTGCGAAAAGTGGTTTTTCAACAACAACACAAGTGTGAAAAGTGGTTTTTCCACACTAATACAAGTGCAAAAGTGGTTTCCTGCACCAACACCAGTGCGAAAAGTGGTTTTTCAACACTAACACAAGTGCGAAAAGTGGTTTTTCAACACTATCACAAGTGCAAAAAGTGTTTTTCCCACACTAATACAAGTGCAAAAGTGGTTTCCTGCACCAATACAAGTGCGAAAAGTGGTTTTTCAACACTAACACAAGTGCGAAAAGTGGTTTTTCAACACTAACACAAGTGCGAAAGGTGGTTTTTCAACACTAACACAAGTGCAAAAGTGGTTTTTCAACACTATCACAAGTGCAAAAAGTGTTTTTTCCACACTAATACAAGTGCAAAAGTGGTTTCCTGCACCAACACAAGTGCAAAAAGTGGTTTTTCAACACTAACACAAGTGCGAAAAGTGGTTTTTCAACACTAACACAAGTGCGAAAAGTGGTTTTTCAACACTATCACAAGTGCAAAAAGTGTTTTTTCCACACTAATACAAGTGCAAAAATGGTTTCCTGCACCAACACAAGTGCGAAAAGTAGTTTTTCAACACTAACACAAATACGAAAAATGGTTTTTCAACACTATCACAAGTGCAAAAAGTGTTTTTTCCACACTAATACAAGTGCAAAAGTGGTTTCCTGCACCAACACAAATGCGAAAAGTGGTTTTTCAACACTAACACAAGTGCGAAAAGTGGTTTTTCAACACTATCACAAGTGCAAAAAGTGTTTTTTCCACACTAATACAAGTGCAAAAGTGGTTTCCTGCACCAACACAAGTGCGAAAAGTGGTTTTTCAACACGAACACAAGTGCGAAAAGTGGTTTTTCAACACGATCACAAGTGCAAAAAGTGCTTTTTCCACTCTAATACAAGTGCAAAAGTGGTTTTTCAACACTAACACAAGTGCGAAAAGTGGTTTTTCAACACTAACACAAGTGCGAAAAGTGGTTTTTCAACACTAACACAAGTGCGAAAAGTGGTTTTTCCACACTAATACAAGTGCAAAAGTGGTTTCCTGCACCAACACAAGTGCGAAAAGTGGTTTTTCAACACTAACACAAGTGCGAAAAGTGGTTTTTCAACACTAACACAAGTGCGAAAAGTGGTTTTTCAACACTAACACAAGTGCGAAAAGTGGTTTTTCCACACTAACACAAGTGCAAAAGTGGTTTTTCAACACTATCACAAGTGCAAAAAGTGTTTTTTCCACACTAATACAAGTGCAAAAGTGGTTTCCTGCACCAACACAAGTGCGAAAAGTGGTTTTTCAACACTAACACAAGTGCGAAAAGTGGTTTTTCAACACTAACACAAGTGCGAAAAGTGGTTTTTCCACACTAATACAAGTGCAAAGCGGTTTCCTGCACCAACACAAGTGCGATAAGTGGTTTTTCAACACGAACACAAGTGCGAAAAGTGGTTTTTCAACACGATCACAAGTGCAAAAAGTGCTTTTTCCACACTAATACAAGTGCAAAAGTGGTTTTTCAACACTAACACAAGTGCGAAAAGTGGTTTTTCAACACTAACACAAGTGCGAAAAGTGGTTTTTCAACACTAACACAAGTGCGAAAAGTGGTTTTTCCACACTAATACAAGTGCAAAAGTGGTTTCCTGCACCAACACAAGTGCGAAAAGTGGTTTTTCAACACCAACACAAGTGTGAAAAGTGGTTTTTCCACACTAATACAAGTGCAAAAGTGGTTTCCTGCACCAACACAAGTGCGAAAAGTGGTTTTTCAACACTAACACAAGTGCGAAAAGTGTTTTTCAACACTGATACAAGTGCAAAAGTGATTTCCTGCACCAACACAAGTGCGAAAAGTGGTTTTTCAACACTAACACAAGTGCGAAAAGTGGTTTTTCAACACTAACACAAGTGCGAAAAGTGGTTTTTCAACACTAACACAAGTGCGAAGTGTTTTTTCCACACTAATACAAGTGCAAAAGTGGTTTCCTGCACCAACACAAGTGCGAAAAGTGGTTTTTCAACACTAACACAAGTGCGAAAAGTGGTTTTTCAACACTAACACAAGTGCGAAAAGTGGTTTTTCAACACTAACACAAGTGCGAAAAGTGTTTTTTCCACACTAATACAAGTGCAAAAGTGGTTTCCTGCACCAACACAAGTGCGAAAAGTGGTTTTTCAACACTAACACAAGTGCGAAAAGTGGTTTTTCAACACTAACACAAGTGCGAAAAGTGGTTGTTCAACACTAACACAAGTGCGAAAAGTGGTTTTTCCACACTAATACAAGTGCAAAAGTGGTTTCCTGCACCAACACCAGTGCGAAAAGTGGTTTTTCAACACTAACACAAGTGCAAAAAGTGGTTTTTCAACACTATCACAAGTGCAAAAAGTGTTTTTCCCACACTAATACAAGTGCAAAAGTGGTTTCCTGCACCAATACAAGTGCGAAAAGTGGTTTTTCAACACTAACACAAGTGCGAAAAGTGGTTTTTCAACACTAACACAAGTGCGAAAGGTGGTTTTTCAATACTAACACAAGTGCAAAAGTGGTTTTTCAACACTATCACAAGTGCAAAAAGTGTTTTTTCCACACTAATACAAGTGCAAAAGTGGTTTCCTGCACCAACACAAGTGCGAAAAGTGGTTTTTCAACACTAACACAAGTGCGAAAAGTGGTTTTTCAACACTAACACAAGTGCGAAAAGTGGTTTTTCAACACTATCACAAGTACAAAAAGTGTTTTTTCCACACTAATACAAGTGCAAAAATGGTTTCCTGCACCAACACAAGTGCGAAAAGTAGTTTTTCAACACTAACACAAATGCGAAAAGTGGTTTTTCAACACTATCACAAGTGCAAAAAGTGTTTTTTCCACACTAATACAAGTGCAAAAGTGGTTTCCTGCACCAACACAAATGCGAAAAGTGGTTTTTCAACACTACCACAAGTGCGAAAAGTGGTTTTTCAACACCAACACAAGTGCGAAAAGTGGTTTTTCCACACTAATACAAGTGCAAAAGTGGTTTCCTGCACCAACACAAGTGCGAAAAGTGGTTTTTCAACACTATCACAAGTGCAAAAAGTGTTTTTTCCACACTAATACAAGTGCAAAAGTGGTTTCCTGCACCAACACAAGTGTGAAAAGTGGTTTTTCAACACTATCACAAGTGCAAAAAGTGGTTTTTCAACACTAACACAAGTGCGAAAAGTGTTTTTCCCACACTAATACAAGTGCAAAAGTGGTTTCCTGCACCAATACAAGTGCGAAAAGTGGTTTTTCAACACTATCACAAGTGCAAAAAGTGTTTTTTCCACACTAATACAAGTGCAAAAGTGGTTTCCTGCACCAACACAAATGCGAAAAGTGGTTTTTCAACACTAACACAAGTGCGAAAAGTGGTTTTTCAACACTAACACAAGTGCGAAAAGTGGTTTTTCCACACTAATACAAGTGCAAAAGTGGTTTCCTGCACCAACACAAGTGCAAAAAGTGGTTTTTCAACACTATCACAAGGGCAAAAAGTGTTTTTTCCACACTAATACAAGTGCAAAAGTGGTTTCCTGCACCAACACAAGTGCGAAAAGTGGTTTTTCAACACTATCACAAGTGCAAAAAGTGGTTTTTCAACACTATCACAAGTGCAAAAAGTGTTTTTTCCACACTAATACAAGTGCAAAAGTGGTTTCCTGCACCAACACAAGTGCGAAAAGTGGTTTTTCAACACTAACACAAGTGCGAAAAGTGGTTTTTCAACACTAACACAAGTGCGAAAAGTGGTTTTTCCACACTAATACAAGTGCAAAGTGGTTTCCTGCACCAACACAAGTGCGATAAGTGGTTTTTCAACACGAACACAAGAGCGAAAAGTGGTTTTTCAACACGATCACAAGTGCAAAAAGTGCTTTTTCCACACTAATACAAGTGCAAAAGTGGTTTTTCAACACTAACACAAGTGCGAAAAGTGGTATTTCAACACTAACACAAGTGCGAAAAGTGGTTTTTCAACACTAACACAAGTGCGAAAAGTGGTTTTTCCACACTAATACAAGTGCAAAAGTGGTTTCCTGCACCAACACAAGTGCGAAAAGTGGTTTTTCAACACCAACACAAGTGCGAAAAGTGGTTTTTCCACACTAATACAAGTGCAAAAGTGGTTTCCTGCACCAACACAAGTGCGAAAAGTGGTTTTTCAACACTAACACAAGTGCGAAAAGTGTTTTTCAACACTAATACAAGTGCAAAAGTGATTTCCTGCACCAACACAAGTGCGAAAAGTGGTTTTTCAACACTAACACAAGTGCGAAAAGTGGTTTTTCAACACTAACACAAGTGCGAAAAGTGGTTTTTCAACACTAACACAAGTGCGAAAAGTGTTTTTTCCACACTAATACAAGTGCAAAAGTGGTTTCCTGCACCAACACAAGTGCGAAAAGTGGTTTTTCAACACTAACACAAGTGCGAAAAGTGGTTTTTCAACACTAACACAAGTGCGAAAAGTGGTTTTTCAACACTAACACAAGTGCGAAAAGTGTTTTTTCCACACTAATACAAGTGCAAAAGTGGTTTCCTGCACCAACACAAGTGCGAAAAGTGGTTTTTCAACACTAACACAAGTGCGATAAGTGGTTTTTCAACACCAACACAAGTGCGAAAAGTGGTTTTTCCACACTAATACAAGTGCAAAAGTGGTTTCCTGCACCAACACAAGTGCGAAAAGTGGTTTTTCAACACTATCACAAGTGCAAAAAGTGTTTTTTCCACACTAATACAAGTGCAAAAGTGGTTTCCTGCACCAACACAAGTGTGAAAAGTGGTTTTTCAACACTATCACAAGTGCAAAAAGTGGTTTTTCAACACTAACACAAGTGCGAAAAGTGTTTTTCCCACACTAATACAAGTGCAAAAGTGGTTTCCTGCACCAATACAAGTGCGAAAAGTGGTTTTTCAACACTATCACAAGTGCAAAAAGTGTTTTTTCCACACTAATACAAGTGCAAAAGTGGTTTCCTGCACCAACACAAATGCGAAAAGTGGTTTTTCAACACTAACACAAGTGCGAAAAGTGGTTTTTCAACACTAACACAAGTGCGAAAAGTGGTTTTTCCACACTAATACAAGTGCAAAAGTGGTTTCCTGCACCAACACAAGTGCAAAAAGTGGTTTTTCAACACTATCACAAGGGCAAAAAGTGTTTTTTCCACACTAATACAAGTGCAAAAGTGGTTTCCTGCACCAACACAAGTGCGAAAAGTGGTTTTTCAACACTATCACAAGTGCAAAAAGTGGTTTTTCAACACTATCACAAGTGCAAAAAGTGTTTTTTCCACACTAATACAAGTGCAAAAGTGGTTTCCTGCACCAACACAAGTGCGAAAAGTGGTTTTTCAACACTAACACAAGTGCGAAAAGTGGTTTTTCAACACTAACACAAGTGCGAAAAGTGGTTTTTCCACACTAATACAAGTGCAAAGTGGTTTCCTGCACCAACACAAGTGCGATAAGTGGTTTTTCAACACGAACACAAGAGCGAAAAGTGGTTTTTCAACACGATCACAAGTGCAAAAAGTGCTTTTTCCACACTAATACAAGTGCAAAAGTGGTTTTTCAACACTAACACAAGTGCGAAAAGTGGTATTTCAACACTAACACAAGTGCGAAAAGTGGTTTTTCAACACTAACACAAGTGCGAAAAGTGGTTTTTCAACACTAACACAAGTGCGAAAAGTGGTTTTTCAACACTATCACAAGTGCAAAAAGTGTTTTTCCCACACTAATACAAGTGCAAAAGTGGTTTCCTGCACCAATACAAGTGCGAAAAGTGGTTTTTCAACACTAACACAAGTGCGAAAAGTGGTTTTTCAACACTAACACATGTGCGAAAGGTGGTTTTTCAACACTAACACAAGTGCAAAAGTGGTTTTTCAACACTATCACAAGTGCAAAAAGTGTTTTTTCCACACTAATACAAGTGCAAAAGTGGTTTCCTGCACCAACACAAGTGCAAAAAGTGGTTTTTCAACACTAACACAAGTGCGAAAAGTGGTTTTTCAACACTAACACAAGTGCGAAAAGTGGTTTTTCAACACTATCACAAGTGCAAAAAGTGTTTTTTCCACACTAATACAAGTGCAAAAATGGTTTCCTGCACCAACACAAGTGCGAAAAGTAGTTTTTCAACACTAACACAAATACGAAAAATGGTTTTTCAACACTATCACAAGTGCAAAAAGTGTTTTTTCCACACTAATACAAGTGCAAAAGTGGTTTCCTGCACCAACACAAATGCGAAAAGTGGTTTTTCAACACTAACACAAGTGCGAAAAGTGGTTTTTCAACACTATCACAAGTGCAAAAAGTGTTTTTTCCACACTAATACAAGTGCAAAAGTGGTTTCCTGCACCAACACAAGTGCGAAAAGTGGTTTTTCAACACGAACACAAGTGCGAAAAGTGGTTTTTCAACACGATCACAAGTGCAAAAAGTGCTTTTTCCACTCTAATACAAGTGCAAAAGTGGTTTTTCAACACTAACACAAGTGCGAAAAGTGGTTTTTCAACACTAACACAAGTGCGAAAAGTGGTTTTTCAACACTAACACAAGTGCGAAAAGTGGTTTTTCCACACTAATACAAGTGCAAAAGTGGTTTCCTGCACCAACACAAGTGCGAAAAGTGGTTTTTCAACACTAACACAAGTGCGAAAAGTGGTTTTTCAACACTAACACAAGTGCGAAAAGTGGTTTTTCAACACTAACACAAGTGCGAAAAGTGGTTTTTCCACACTAACACAAGTGCAAAAGTGGTTTTTCAACACTATCACAAGTGCAAAAAGTGTTTTTTCCACACTAATACAAGTGCAAAAGTGGTTTCCTGCACCAACACAAGTGCGAAAAGTGGTTTTTCAACACTAACACAAGTGCGAAAAGTGGTTTTTCAACACTAACACAAGTGCGAAAAGTGGTTTTTCCACACTAATACAAGTGCAAAGCGGTTTCCTGCACCAACACAAGTGCGATAAGTGGTTTTTCAACACGAACACAAGTGCGAAAAGTGGTTTTTCAACACGATCACAAGTGCAAAAAGTGCTTTTTCCACACTAATACAAGTGCAAAAGTGGTTTCCTGCACCAATACAAGTGCGAAAAGTGGTTTTTCAACACTAACACAAGTGCGAAAAGTGGTTTTTCAACACTAACACAAGTGCGAAAGGTGGTTTTTCAATACTAACACAAGTGCAAAAGTGGTTTTTCAACACTATCACAAGTGCAAAAAGTGTTTTTTCCACACTAATACAAGTGCAAAAGTGGTTTCCTGCACCAACACAAGTGCGAAAAGTGGTTTTTCAACACTAACACAAGTGCGAAAAGTGGTTTTTCAACACTAACACAAGTGCGAAAAGTGGTTTTTCAACACTATCACAAGTGCAAAAAGTGTTTTTTCCACACTAATACAAGTGCAAAAATGGTTTCCTGCACCAACACAAGTGCGAAAAGTAGTTTTTCAACACTAACACAAATGCGAAAAGTGGTTTTTCAACACTAACACAAGTGCGAAAAGTGGTTTTTCCACACTAATACAAGTGCAAAAGTGGTTTCCTGCACCAACACAAGTGCGAAAAGTGGTTTTTCAACACTATCACAAGTGCAAAAAGTGGTTTTTCCACACTAATACAAGTGCAAAGGTGGTTTCCTGCACCAACACAAGTGCGAAAAGTCGTTTTTCAACACTATCACAAGTGCAAAAAGTGTTTTTTCCACACTAATACAAGTGCAAAAGTGGTTTCCTGCACCAACACAAGTGCGAAAAGTGGTTTTTCAACACTATCACAAGTGCAAAAAGTGGTTTTTCAACACTAACACAAGTGCGAAAAGTGTTTTTCCCCACACTAATACAAGTGCAAAAGTGGTTTCCTGCACCAATACAAGTGCGAAAAGTGGTTTTTCAACACTATCACAAGTGCAAAAAGTGTTTTTTCCACACTAATACAAGTGCAAAAGTGGTTTCCTGCACCAACACAAATGCGAAAAGTGGTTTTTCAACACTAACACAAGTGCGAAAAGTGGTTTTTCAACACTAACACAAGTGCGAAAAGTGGTTTTTCCACACTAATACAAGTGCAAAAGTGGTTTCCTGCACCAACACAAGTGCGAAAAGTGGTTTTTCAACACTATCACAAGGGCAAAAAGTGTTTTTTCCACACTAATACAAGTGCAAAAGTGGTTTCCTGCACCAACACAAGTGCGCAAAGTGGTTTTTCAACACTATCACAAGTGCAAAAAGTGGTTTTTCAACAATAACACAAGTGCGAAAAGTGGTTTTTCCACACTAATACAAGTGCAAAAGCGGTTTCCTGCACCAACACAAGTGCGATAAGTGGTTTTTCAACACGAACACAAGTTGGAAAAGTGGTTTTTCAACACGATCACAAGTGCAAAAAGTGCTTTTTCCACACTAATACAAGTGCAAAAGTGGTTTTTCAACACTAACACAAGTGCGAAAAGTGGTTTTTCAACACTAACACAAGTGCGAAAAGTGGTTTTGCCACACTAATACAAGTGCAAAAGTGGTTTCCTGCACCAACACAAGTGCGAAAAGTAGTTTTTCAACACTAACACAAGTGCGAAAAGTGGTTTTTCAACACTAACACAAGTGCGAAAAGTGGTTTTTCCACACTAATACAAGTGCAAAAGTGGTTTCCTGCACCAACACAAGTGCGAAAAGTGGTTTTTCAACACCAACACAAGTGTGAAAAGTGGTTTTTCCACACTAATACAAGTGCAAAAGTGGTTTCCTGCACCAACACCAGTGCGAAAAGTGGTTTTTCAACACTAACACAAGTGCGAAAAGTGGTTTTTCAACACTATCACAAGTGCAAAAAGTGTTTTTCCCACACTAATACAAGTGCAAAAGTGGTTTCCTGCACCAATACAAGTGCGAAAAGTGGTTTTTCAACACTAACACAAGTGCGAAAAGTGGTTTTTCAACACTAACACAAGTGCGAAAGGTGGTTTTTCAACACTAACACAAGTGCAAAAGTGGTTTTTCAACACTATCACAAGTGCAAAAAGTGTTTTTTCCACACTAATACAAGTGCAAAAGTGGTTTCCTGCACCAACACAAGTGCAAAAAGTGGTTTTTCAACACTAACACAAGTGCGAAAAGTGGTTTTTCAACACTAACACAAGTGCGAAAAGTGGTTTTTCAACACTATCACAAGTGCAAAAAGTGTTTTTTCCACACTAATACAAGTGCAAAAATGGTTTCCTGCACCAACACAAGTGCGAAAAGTAGTTTTTCAACACTAACACAAATACGAAAAATGGTTTTTCAACACTATCACAAGTGCAAAAAGTGTTTTTTCCACACTAATACAAGTGCAAAAGTGGTTTCCTGCACCAACACAAATGCGAAAAGTGGTTTTTCAACACTAACACAAGTGCGAAAAGTGGTTTTTCAACACTATCACAAGTGCAAAAAGTGTTTTTTCCACACTAATACAAGTGCAAAAGTGGTTTCCTGCACCAACACAAGTGCGAAAAGTGGTTTTTCAACACGAACACAAGTGCGAAAAGTGGTTTTTCAACACGATCACAAGTGCAAAAAGTGCTTTTTCCACTCTAATATAAGTGCAAAAGTGGTTTTTCAACACTAACACAAGTGCGAAAAGTGGTTTTTCAACACTAACACAAGTGCGAAAAGTGGTTTTTCAACACTAACACAAGTGCGAAAAGTGGTTTTTCCACACTAATACAAGTGCAAAAGTGGTTTCCTGCACCAACACAAGTGCGAAAAGTGGTTTTTCAACACTAACACAAGTGCGAAAAGTGGTTTTTCAACACTAACACAAGTGCGAAAAGTGGTTTTTCAACACTAACACAAGTGCGAAAAGTGGTTTTTCCACACTAACACAAGTGCAAAAGTGGTTTTTCAACACTATCACAAGTGCAAAAAGTGTTTTTTCCACACTAATACAAGTGCAAAAGTGGTTTCCTGCACCAACACAAGTGCGAAAAGTGGTTTTTCAACACTAACACAAGTGCGAAAAGTGGTTTTTCAACACTAACACAAGTGCGAAAAGTGGTTTTTCCACACTAATACAAGTGCAAAGCGGTTTCCTGCACCAACACAAGTGCGATAAGTGGTTTTTCAACACGAACACAAGTGCGAAAAGTGGTTTTTCAACACGATCACAAGTGCAAAAAGTGCTTTTTCCACACTAATACAAGTGCAAAAGTGGTTTTTCAACACTAACACAAGTGCGAAAAGTGGTTTTTCAACACTAACACAAGTGCGAAAAGTGGTTTTTCAACACTAACACAAGTGCGAAAAGTGGTTTTTCCACACTAATACAAGTGCAAAAGTGGTTTCCTGCACCAACACAAGTGCGAAAAGTGGTTTTTCAACACCAACACAAGTGTCAAAAGTGGTTTTTCCACACTAATACAAGTGCAAAAGTGGTTTCCTGCACCAACACAAGTGCGAAAAGTGGTTTTTCAACACTAACACAAGTGCGAAAAGTGTTTTTCAACACTGATACAAGTGCAAAAGTGATTTCCTGCACCAACACAAGTGCGAAAAGTGGTTTTTCAACACTAACACAAGTGCGAAAAGTGGTTTTTCAACACTAACACAAGTGCGAAAAGTGGTTTTTCAACACTAACACAAGTGCGAAGTGTTTTTTCCACACTAATACAAGTGCAAAAGTGGTTTCCTGCACCAACACAAGTGCGAAAAGTGGTTTTTCAACACTAACACAAGTGCGAAAAGTGGTTTTTCAACACTAACACAAGTGCGAAAAGTGGTTTTTCAACACTAACACAAGTGCGAAAAGTGTTTTTTCCACACTAATACAAGTGCAAAAGTGGTTTCCTGCACCAACACAAGTGCGAAAAGTGGTTTTTCAACACTAACACAAGTGCGAAAAGTGGTTTTTCAACACTAACACAAGTGCGAAAAGTGGTTGTTCAACACTAACACAAGTGCGAAAAGTGGTTTTTCCACACTAATACAAGTGCAAAAGTGGTTTCCTGCACCAACACCAGTGCGAAAAGTGGTTTTTCAACACTAACACAAGTGCAAAAAGTGGTTTTTCAACACTATCACAAGTGCAAAAAGTGTTTTTCCCACACTAATACAAGTGCAAAAGTGGTTTCCTGCACCAATACAAGTGCGAAAAGTGGTTTTTCAACACTAACACAAGTGCGAAAAGTGGTTTTTCAACACTAACACAAGTGCGAAAGGTGGTTTTTCAATACTAACACAAGTGCAAAAGTGGTTTTTCAACACTATCACAAGTGCAAAAAGTGTTTTTTCCACACTAATACAAGTGCAAAAGTGGTTTCCTGCACCAACACAAGTGCGAAAAGTGGTTTTTCAACACTAACACAAGTGCGAAAAGTGGTTTTTCAACACTAACACAAGTGCGAAAAGTGGTTTTTCAACACTATCACAAGTACAAAAAGTGTTTTTTCCACACTAATACAAGTGCAAAAATGGTTTCCTGCACCAACACAAGTGCGAAAAGTAGTTTTTCAACACTAACACAAATGCGAAAAGTGGTTTTTCAACACTATCACAAGTGCAAAAAGTGTTTTTTCCACACTAATACAAGTGCAAAAGTGGTTTCCTGCACCAACACAAATGCGAAAAGTGGTTTTTCAACACTACCACAAGTGCGAAAAGTGGTTTTTCAACACCAACACAAGTGCGAAAAGTGGTTTTTCCACACTAATACAAGTGCAAAAGTGGTTTCCTGCACCAACACAAGTGCGAAAAGTGGTTTTTCAACACTATCACAAGTGCAAAAAGTGTTTTTTCCACACTAATACAAGTGCAAAAGTGGTTTCCTGCACCAACACAAGTGTGAAAAGTGGTTTTTCAACACTATCACAAGTGCAAAAAGTGGTTTTTCAACACTAACACAAGTGCGAAAAGTGTTTTTCCCACACTAATACAAGTGCAAAAGTGGTTTCCTGCACCAATACAAGTGCGAAAAGTGGTTTTTCAACACTATCACAAGTGCAAAAAGTGTTTTTTCCACACTAATACAAGTGCAAAAGTGGTTTCCTGCACCAACACAAATGCGAAAAGTGGTTTTTCAACACTAACACAAGTGCGAAAAGTGGTTTTTCAACACTAACACAAGTGCGAAAAGTGGTTTTTCCACACTAATACAAGTGCAAAAGTGGTTTCCTGCACCAACACAAGTGCAAAAAGTGGTTTTTCAACACTATCACAAGGGCAAAAAGTGTTTTTTCCACACTAATACAAGTGCAAAAGTGGTTTCCTGCACCAACACAAGTGCGAAAAGTGGTTTTTCAACACTATCACAAGTGCAAAAAGTGGTTTTTCAACACTATCACAAGTGCAAAAAGTGTTTTTTCCACACTAATACAAGTGCAAAAGTGGTTTCCTGCACCAACACAAGTGCGAAAAGTGGTTTTTCAACACTAACACAAGTGCGAAAAGTGGTTTTTCAACACTAACACAAGTGCGAAAAGTGGTTTTTCCACACTAATACAAGTGCAAAGTGGTTTCCTGCACCAACACAAGTGCGATAAGTGGTTTTTCAACACGAACACAAGAGCGAAAAGTGGTTTTTCAACACGATCACAAGTGCAAAAAGTGCTTTTTCCACACTAATACAAGTGCAAAAGTGGTTTTTCAACACTAACACAAGTGCGAAAAGTGGTATTTCAACACTAACACAAGTGCGAAAAGTGGTTTTTCAACACTAACACAAGTGCGAAAAGTGGTTTTTCCACACTAATACAAGTGCAAAAGTGGTTTCCTGCACCAACACAAGTGCGAAAAGTGGTTTTTCAACACCAACACAAGTGCGAAAAGTGGTTTTTCCACACTAATACAAGTGCAAAAGTGGTTTCCTGCACCAACACAAGTGCGAAAAGTGGTTTTTCAACACTAACACAAGTGCGAAAAGTGTTTTTCAACACTAATACAAGTGCAAAAGTGATTTCCTGCACCAACACAAGTGCGAAAAGTGGTTTTTCAACACTAACACAAGTGCGAAAAGTGGTTTTTCAACACTAACACAAGTGCGAAAAGTGGTTTTTCAACACTAACACAAGTGCGAAAAGTGTTTTTTCCACACTAATACAAGTGCAAAAGTGGTTTCCTGCACCAACACAAGTGCGAAAAGTGGTTTTTCAACACTAACACAAGTGCGAAAAGTGGTTTTTCAACACTAACACAAGTGCGAAAAGTGGTTTTTCAACACTAACACAAGTGCGAAAAGTGTTTTTTCCACACTAATACAAGTGCAAAAGTGGTTTCCTGCACCAACACAAGTGCGAAAAGTGGTTTTTCAACACTAACACAAGTGCGATAAGTGGTTTTTCAACACCAACACAAGTGCGAAAAGTGGTTTTTCCACACTAATACAAGTGCAAAAGTGGTTTCCTGCACCAACACAAGTGCGAAAAGTGGTTTTTCAACACTATCACAAGTGCAAAAAGTGTTTTTTCCACACTAATACAAGTGCAAAAGTGGTTTCCTGCACCAACACAAGTGTGAAAAGTGGTTTTTCAACACTATCACATGTGCAAAAAGTGGTTTTTCAACACTAACACAAGTGCGAAAAGTGTTTTTCCCACACTAATACAAGTGCAAAAGTGGTTTCCTGCACCAATACAAGTGCGAAAAGTGGTTTTTCAACACTATCACAAGTGCAAAAAGTGTTTTTTCCACACTAATACAAGTGCAAAAGTGGTTTCCTGCACCAACACAAATGCGAAAAGTGGTTTTTCAACACTAACACAAGTGCGAAAAGTGGTTTTTCAACACTAACACAAGTGCGAAAAGTGGTTTTTCCACACTAATACAAGTGCAAAAGTGGTTTCCTGCACCAACACAAGTGCAAAAAGTGGTTTTTCAACACTATCACAAGGGCAAAAAGTGTTTTTTCCACACTAATACAAGTGCAAAAGTGGTTTCCTGCACCAACACAAGTGCGAAAAGTGGTTTTTCAACACTATCACAAGTGCAAAAAGTGGTTTTTCAACACTATCACAAGTGCAAAAAGTGTTTTTTCCACACTAATACAAGTGCAAAAGTGGTTTCCTGCACCAACACAAGTGCGAAAAGTGGTTTTTCAACACTAACACAAGTGCGAAAAGTGGTTTTTCAACACTAACACAAGTGCGAAAAGTGGTTTTTCCACACTAATACAAGTGCAAAGTGGTTTCCTGCACCAACACAAGTGCGATAAGTGGTTTTTCAACACGAACACAAGAGCGAAAAGTGGTTTTTCAACACGATCACAAGTGCAAAAAGTGCTTTTTCCACACTAATACAAGTGCAAAAGTGGTTTTTCAACACTAACACAAGTGCGAAAAGTGGTATTTCAACACTAACACAAGTGCGAAAAGTGGTTTTTCAACACTAACACAAGTGCGAAAAGTGGTTTTTCCACACTAATACAAGTGCAAAAGTGGTTTCCTGCACCAACACAAGTGCGAAAAGTGGTTTTTCAACACCAACACAAGTGCGAAAAGTGGTTTTTCCACACTAATACAAGTGCAAAAGTGGTTTCCTGCACCAACACAAGTGCGAAAAGTGGTTTTTCAACACTAACACAAGTGCGAAAAGTGTTTTTCAACACTAATACAAGTGCAAAAGTGATTTCCTGCACCAACACAAGTGCGAAAAGTGGTTTTTCAACACTAACACAAGTGCGAAAAGTGGTTTTTCAACACTAACACAAGTGCGAAAAGTGGTTTTTCAACACTAACACAAGTGCGAAAAGTGTTTTTTCCACACTAATACAAGTGCAAAAGTGGTTTCCTGCACCAACACAAGTGCGAAAAGTGGTTTTTCAACACTAACACAAGTGCGAAAAGTGGTTTTTCAACACTAACACAAGTGCGAAAAGTGGTTTTTCAACACTAACACAAGTGCGAAAAGTGTTTTTTCCACACTAATACAAGTGCAAAAGTGGTTTCCTGCACCAACACAAGTGCGAAAAGTGGTTTTTCAACACTAACACAAGTGCGATAAGTGGTTTTTCAACACTAACACAAGTGCGAAAAGTGGTTTTTCCACACTAATACAAGTGCAAAAGTGGTTTCCTGCACCAACACCAGTGCGAAAAGTGGTTTTTCAACACTAACACAAGTGCAAAAAGAGGTTTTTCAACACTATCACAAGTGCAAAAAGTGTTTTTCCCACACTAATACAAGTGCAAAAGTGGTTTCCTGCACCAATACAAGTGCGAAAAGTGGTTTTTCAACACTAACACAAGTGCGAAAAGTGGTTTTTCAACACTAACACAAGTGCGAAAGGTGGTTTTTCAATACTAACACAAGTGCAAAAGTGGTTTTTCAACACTATCACAAGTGCAAAAAGTGTTTTTTCCACACTAATACAAGTGCAAAAGTGGTTTCCTGCACCAACACAAGTGCGAAAAGTGGTTTTTCAACACTAACACAAGTGCGAAAAGTGGTTTTTCAACACTAACACAAGTGCGAAAAGTGGTTTTTCAACACTATCACAAGTGCAAAAAGTGTTTTTTCCACACTAATACAAGTGCAAAAATGGTTTCCTGCACCAACACAAGTGCGAAAAGTAGTTTTTCAACACTAACACAAATGCGAAAAGTGGTTTTTCAACACTAACACAAGTGCGAAAAGTGGTTTTTCCACACTAATACAAGTGCAAAAGTGGTTTCCTGCACCAACACAAGTGCGAAAAGTGGTTTTTCAACACTATCACAAGTGCGAAAAGTGGTTTTTCCACACTAATACAAGTGCAAAGGTGGTTTCCTGCACCAACACAAGTGCGAAAAGTCGTTTTTCAACACTATCACTAGTGCAAAAAGTGTTTTTTCCACACTAATACAAGTGCAAAAGTGGTTTCCTGCACCAACACAAGTGCGAAAAGTGGTTTTTCAACACTATCACAAGTGCAAAAAGTGGTTTTTCAACACTAACACAAGTGCGAAAAGTGTTTTTCCCACACTAATACAAGTGCAAAAGTGGTTTCCTGCACCAATACAAGTGCGAAAAGTGGTTTTTCAACACTATCACAAGTGCAAAAAGTGTTTTTTCCACACTAATACAAGTGCAAAAGTGGTTTCCTGCACCAACACAAATGCGAAAAGTGGTTTTTCAACACTAACACAAGTGCGAAAAGTGGTTTTTCAACACTAACACAAGTGCGAAAAGTGGTTTTTCCACACTAATACAAGTGCAAAAGTGGTTTCCTGCACCAACACAAGTGCGAAAAGTGGTTTTTCAACACTATCACAAGGGCAAAAAGTGTTTTTTCCACACTAATACAAGTGCAAAAGTGGTTTCCTGCACCAACACAAGTGCGCAAAGTGGTTTTTCAACACTATCACAAGTGCAAAAAGTGGTTTTTCAACAATAACACAAGTGCGAAAAGTGGTTTTTCCACACTAATACAAGTGCAAAAGCGGTTTCCTGCACCAACACAAGTGCGATAAGTGGTTTTTCAACACGAACACAAGTGCGAAAAGTGGTTTTTCAACACGATCACAAGTGCAAAAAGTGCTTTTTCCACACTAATACAAGTGCAAAAGTGGTTTTTCAACACTAACACAAGTGCGAAAAGTGGTTTTTCAACACTAACACAAGTGCGAAAAGTGGTTTTGCCACACTAATACAAGTGCAAAAGTGGTTTCCTGCACCAACACAAGTGCGAAAAGTAGTTTTTCAACACTAACACAAGTGCGAAAAGTGGTTTTTCAACACTAACACAAGTGCGAAAAGTGGTTTTTCCACACTAATACAAGTGCAAAAGTGGTTTCCTGCACCAACACAAGTGCGAAAAGTGGTTTTTCAACACTAACACAAGTGCGAAAAGTGGTTTTTCAACACTATCACAAGTGCGAAAAGTGGTTTTTCCACACTAATACAAGTGCAAAAGTGGTTTCCTGCACCAACACAAGTGCGAAAAGTGGTTTTTCAACACTAACACAAGTGCGAAAAGTGGTTTTTCAACACTAACACAAGTGCGAAAAGTGGTTGTTCAACACTAACACAAGTGCGAAAAGTGGTTTTTCCACACTAATACAAGTGCAAAAGTGGTTTCCTGCACCAATACAAGTGCGAAAAGTGGTTTTTCAACACTAACACAAGTGCGAAAAGTGGTTTTTCAACACTAACACAAGTGCGAAAGGTGGTTTTCAACACTAACACAAGTGCAAAAGTGGTTTTTCAACACTATCACAAGTGCAAAAAGTGTTTTTTCCACACTAATACAAGTGCAAAAATGGTTTCCTGCACCAACACAAGTGCGAAAAGTAGTTTTTCAACACTAACACAAATACGAAAAGTGGTTTTTCAACACTATCACAAGTGCAAAAAGTGTTTTTTCCACACTAATACAAGTGCAAAAGTGGTTTCCTGCACCAACACAAATGCGAAAAGTGGTTTTTCAACACTAACACAAGTGCGAAAAGTGGTTTTTCAACACTACCACAAGTGCAAAAAGTGTTTTTTCCACACTAATACAAGTGCAAAAGTGGTTTCCTGCACCAACACAAGTGCGAAAAGTGGTTTTTCAACACTAACACAAGTGCGAAAAGTGGTTTTTCAACACTAACACAAGTGCGAAAAGTGGTTTTTCAACACTATCACAAGTGCAAAAAGTGTTTTTTCCACACTAATACAAGTGCAAAAAGTGCTTTTTCCACACTAATACAAGTGCAAAAGTGGTTTTTCAACACTAACACAAGTGCGAAAAGTGGTTTTTCAACACTAACACAAGTGCGAAAAGTGGTTTTGCCACACTAATACAAGTGCAAAAGTGGTTTCCTGCACCAACACAAGTGCGAAAAGTGGTTTTTCAACACTAACACAAGTGCGAAAAGTGGTTTTTCAACACTATCACAAGTGCAAAAAGTGTTTTTTCCACACTAATACAAGTGCAAAAGTGGTTTCCTGCACCAACACAAGTGCGAAAAGTAGTTTTTCAACACTAACACCAGTGCGAAAAGTGGTTTTTCAACACTAACACAAGTGCGAAAAGTGGTTTTTCAACACTAACACAAGTGCGAAAAGTGGTTTTTCAACACTAACACAAGTGCGAAAAGTGGTTTTTCAACACTAACACAAGTGCGAAAAGTGGTTTTTCAACACTAACACAAGTGCGAAAAGTGGTTTTTCCACACTAATACAAGTGCAAAAGTGGTTTCCTGCACCAACACAAGTGCGAAAAGTGGTTTTTCAACACTAACACAAGTGCGAAAAGTGGTTTTTCAACACTATCACAAGTGCGAAAAGTGGTTTTTCCACACTAATACAAGTGCAAAAGTGGTTTCCTGCACCAACACAAGTGCGAAAAGTGGTTTTTCAACACTAACACAAGTGCGAAAAGTGGTTTTCAACACTAACACAAGTGCGAAAAGTGGTTTTTCAACACTAACACAAGTGCGAAAAATGGTTGTTCAACACTAACACAAGTGCGAAAAGTGGTTTTTCAACACTAACACAAGTGCGAAAAGTGGTTTTTCCACACTAATACAAGTGCAAAAGTGGTTTCCTGCACCAACACAAGTGCGAAAAGTGGTTTTTCAACACTAACACAAGTGCGAAAAGTGGTTTTTCAACACTATCACAAGTGCGAAAAGTGGTTTTTCCACACTAATACAAGTGCAAAAGTGGTTTCCTGCACCAACACAAGTGCGAAAAGTGGTTTTTCAACACTAACACAAGTGCGAAAAGTGGTTTTTCAACACTAACACAAGTGCGAAAAGTGGTTGTTCAACACTAACACAAGTGCGAAAAGTGGTTTTTCCACACTAATACAAGTGCAAAAGTGGTTTCCTGCACCAATACAAGTGCGAAAAGTGGTTTTTCAACACTAACACAAGTGCGAAAAGTGGTTTTTCAACACTAACACAAGTGCGAAAGGTGGTTTTCAACACTAACACAAGTGCAAAAGTGGTTTTTCAACACTATCACAAGTGCAAAAAGTGTTTTTTCCACACTAATACAAGTGCAAAAATGGTTTCCTGCACCAACACAAGTGCGAAAAGTAGTTTTTCAACACTAACACAAATACGAAAAGTGGTTTTTCAACACTATCACAAGTGCAAAAAGTGTTTTTTTCCACACTAATACAAGTGCAAAAGTGGTTTCCTGCACCAACACAAATGCGAAAAGTGGTTTTTCAACACTAACACAAGTGCGAAAAGTGGTTTTTCAACACTACCACAAGTGCAAAAAGTGTTTTTTCCACACTAATACAAGTGCAAAAGTGGTTTCCTGCACCAACACAAGTGCGAAAAGTGGTTTTTCAACACTAACACAAGTGCGAAAAGTGGTTTTTCAACACTAACACAAGTGCGAAAAGTGGTTTTTCAACACTATCACAAGTGCAAAAAGTGTTTTTTCCACACTAATACAAGTGCAAAAAGTGCTTTTTCCACACTAATACAAGTGCAAAAGTGGTTTTTCAACACTAACACAAGTGCGAAAAGTGGTTTTTCAACACTAACACAAGTGCGAAAAGTGGTTTTGCCACACTAATACAAGTGCAAAAGTGGTTTCCTGCACCAACACAAGTGCGAAAAGTGGTTTTTCAACACTAACACAAGTGCGAAAAGTGGTTTTTCAACACTATCACAAGTGCAAAAAGTGTTTTTTCCACACTAATACAAGTGCAAAAGTGGTTTCCTGCACCAACACAAGTGCGAAAAGTAGTTTTTCAACACTAACACCAGTGCGAAAAGTGGTTTTTCAACACTAACACAAGTGTGAAAAGTGGTTTTTCAACACTAACACAAGTGCGAAAAGTGGTTTTTCAACACTAACACAAGTGCGAAAAGTGGTTTTTCAACACTAACACAAGTGCGAAAAGTGGTTTTTCAACACTAACACAAGTGCGAAAAGTGGTTTTTCCACACTAATACAAGTGCAAAAGTGGTTTCCTGCACCAACACAAGTGCGAAAAGTGGTTTTTCAACACTAACACAAGTGCGAAAAGTGGTTTTTCAACACTATCACAAGTGCGAAAAGTGGTTTTTCCACACTAATACAAGTGCAAAAGTGGTTTCCTGCACCAACACAAGTGCGAAAAGTGGTTTTTCAACACTAACACAAGTGCGAAAAGTGGTTTTCAACACTAACACAAGTGCGAAAAGTGGTTTTTCAACACTAACACAAGTGCGAAAAATGGTTGTTCAACACTAACACAAGTGCGAAAAGTGGTTGTTCAACACTAACACAAGTGCGAAAAGTGGTTTTTCCACACTAATACAAGTGCAAAAGTGGTTTCCTGCACCAACACCAGTGCGAAAAGTGGTTTTTCAACACTAACACAAGTGCAAAAAGTGGTTTTTCAACACTATCACAAGTGCAAAAAGTGTTTTTCCAACACTAATACAAGTGCAAAAGTGGTTTCCTGCACCAATACAAGTGCGAAAAGTGGTTTTTCAACACTAACACAAGTGCGAAAAGTGGTTTTTCAACACTAACACAAGTGCGAAAGGTGGTTTTTCAACACTAACACAAGTGCAAAAAGTGTTTTTTCCACACTAATACAAGTGCAAAAGTGGTTTCCTGCACCAACACAAGTGCGAAAAGTGGTTTTTCAACACTAACACAAGTGCGAAAAGTGGTTTTTCAACACTAACACAAGTGCGAAAAGTGGTTTTTCAACACTATCACAAGTGCAAAAAGTGTTTTTTCCACACTAATACAAGTGCAAAAATGGTTTCCTGCACCAACACCAGTGCGAAAAGTGGTTTTTCAACACTAACACAAGTGCGAAAAGTGGTTTTTCAACACTATCACAAGTGCAAAAAGTGTTTTTCCCACACTAATACAAGTGCAAAAGTGGTTTCCTGCACCAATACAAGTGCGAAAAGTGGTTTTTCAACACTAACACAAGTGCGAAAAGTGGTTTTTCAACACTAACACAAGTGCGAAAGGTGGTTTTTCAACACTATCACAAGTGCAAAAAGTGTTTTTTCCACACTAATACAAGTGCAAAAGTGGTTTCCTGCACCAACACAAGTGCAAAAAGTGGTTTTTCAACACTAACACAAGTGCGAAAAGTGGTTTTTCAACACTAACACAAGTGCGAAAAGTGGTTTTTCAACACTATCACAAGTGCAAAAAGTGTTTTTTCCACACTAATACAAGTGCAAAAATGGTTTCCTGCACCAACACAAGTGCGAAAAGTAGTTTTTCAACACTAACACAAATACGAAAAATGGTTTTTCAACACTATCACAAGTGCAAAAAGTGTTTTTTCCACACTAATACAAGTGCAAAAGTGGTTTCCTGCACCAACACAAATGCGAAAAGTGGTTTTTCAACACTAACACAAGTGCGAAAAGTGGTTTTTCAACACTATCACAAGTGCAAAAAGTGTTTTTTCCACACTAATACAAGTGCAAAAGTGGTTTCCTGCACCAACACAAGTGCGAAAAGTGGTTTTTCAACACGAACACAAGTGCGAAAAGTGGTTTTTCAACACGATCACAAGTGCAAAAAGTGCTTTTTCCACACTAATACAAGTGCAAAAGTGGTTTTTCAACACTAACACAAGTGCGAAAAGTGGTTTTTCAACACTAACACAAGTGCGAAAAGTGGTTTTTCAACACTAACACAAGTGCGAAAAGTGGTTTTTCCACACTAATACAAGTGCAAAAGTGGTTTCCTGCACCAACACAAGTGCGAAAAGTGGTTTTTCAACACTAACACAAGTGCGAAAAGTGGTTTTTCAACACTAACACAAGTGCGAAAAGTGGTTTTTCAACACTAACACAAGTGCGAAAAGTGGTTTTTCCACACTAACACAAGTGCAAAAGTGGTTTTTCAACACTATCACAAGTGCAAAAAGTGTTTTTTCCACACTAATACAAGTGCAAAAGTGGTTTCCTGCACCAACACAAGTGCGAAAAGTGGTTTTTCAACACTAACACAAGTGCGAAAAGTGGTTTTTCAACACTAACACAAGTGCGAAAAGTGGTTTTTCCACACTAATACAAGTGCAAAGCGGTTTCCTGCACCAACACAAGTGCGATAAGTGGTTTTTCAACACGAACACAAGTGCGAAAAGTGGTTTTTCAACACGATCACAAGTGCAAAAAGTGCTTTTTCCACACTAATACAAGTGCAAAAGTGGTTTTAAAACACTAACACAAGTGCGAAAAGTGGTTTTTCAACACTAACACAAGTGCGAAAAGTGGTTTTTCAACACTAACACAAGTGCGAAAAGTGGTTTTTCAACACTAACACAAGTGCGAAAAGTGGTTTTTCCACACTAATACAAGTGCAAAAGTGGTTTCCTGCACCAACACAAGTGCGAAAAGTGGTTTTTCAACACCAATACAAGTGTGAAAAGTGGTTTTTCCACACTAATACAAGTGCAAAAGTGGTTTCCTGCACCAACACAAGTGCGAAAAGTGGTTTTTCAACACTAACACAAGTGCGAAAAGTGTTTTTCAACACTGATACAAGTGCAAAAGTGATTTCCTGCACCAACACAAGTGCGAAAAGTGGTTTTTCAACACTAACACAAGTGCGAAAAGTGGTTTTTCAACACTAACACAAGTGCGAAAAGTGGTTTTTCAACACTAACACAAGTGCGAAGTGTTTTTTCCACACTAATACAAGTGCAAAAGTGGTTTCCTGCACCAACACAAGTGCGAAAAGTGGTTTTTCAACACTAACACAAGTGCGAAAAGTGGTTTTTCAACACTAACACAAGTGCGAAAAGTGGTTTTTCAACACTAACACAAGTGCGAAAAGTGTTTTTTCCACACTAATACAAGTGCAAAAGTGGTTTCCTGCACCAACACAAGTGCGAAAAGTGGTTTTTCAACACTAACACAAGTGCGAAAAGTGGTTTTTCAACACTAACACAAGTGCGAAAAGTGGTTGTTCAACACTAACACAAGTGCGAAAAGTGGTTTTTCCACACTAATACAAGTGCAAAAGTGGTTTCCTGCACCAACACCAGTGCGAAAAGTGGTTTTTCAACACTAACACAAGTGCAAAAAGTGGTTTTTCAACACTATCACAAGTGCAAAAAGTGTTTTTCCCACACTAATACAAGTGCAAAAGTGGTTTCCTGCACCAATACAAGTGCGAAAAGTGGTTTTTCAACACTAACACAAGTGCGAAAAGTGGTTTTTCAACACTAACACAAGTGCGAAAGGTGGTTTTTCAATACTAACACAAGTGCAAAAGTGGTTTTTCAACACTATCACAAGTGCAAAAAGTGTTTTTTCCACACTAATACAAGTGCAAAAGTGGTTTCCTGCACCAACACAAGTGCGAAAAGTGGTTTTTCAAAACTATCACAAGTGCAAAAAGTGGTTTTTCAACACTAATACAAGTGCAAAAGCGGTTTCCTGCACCAACACAAGTGCGATAAGTGGTTTTTCAACACGAACACAAGTGCGAAAAGTGGTTTTTCAACACGATCACAAGTGCAAAAAGTGCTTTTTCCACACTAATACAAGTGCAAAAGTGGTTTTTCAACACTAACACAAGTGCGAAAAGTGGTTTTTCAACACTAACACAAGTGCGAAAAGTGGTTTTGCCACACTAATACAAGTGCAAAAGTGGTTTCCTGCACCAACACAAGTGCGAAAAGTGGTTTTTCAACACTAACACAAGTGCGAAAAGTGGTTTTTCAACACTATCACAAGTGCAAAAAGTGTTTTTTCCACACTAATACAAGTGCAAAAGTGGTTTCCTGCACCAACACAAGTGCGAAAAGTAGTTTTTCAACACTAACACCAGTGCGAAAAGTGGTTTTTCAACACTAACACAAGTGCGAAAAGTGGTTTTTCAACACTAACACAAGTGCGAAAAGTGGTTTTTCAACACTATCACAAGTGCAAAAAGTGTTTTTCCCACACTAATACAAGTGCAAAAGTGGTTTCCTGCACCAATACAAGTGCGAAAAGTGGTTTTTCAACACTAACACAAGTGCGAAAAGTGGTTTTTCAACACTAACACAAGTGCGAAAGGTGGTTTTTCAATACTAACACAAGTGCAAAAGTGGTTTTTCAACACTATCACAAGTGCAAAAAGTGTTTTTTCCACACTAATACAAGTGCAAAAGTGGTTTCCTGCACCAACACAAGTGCGAAAAGTGGTTTTTCAACACTAACACAAGTGCGAAAAGTGGTTTTTCAACACGAACACAAGTGCGAAAAGTGGTTTTTCAACACTATCACAAGTACAAAAAGTGTTTTTTCCACACTAATACAAGTGCAAAAATGGTTTCCTGCACCAACACAAGTGCGAAAAGTAGTTTTTCAACACTAACACAAATGCGAAAAGTGGTTTTTCAACACTATCACAAGTGCAAAAAGTGTTTTTTCCACACTAATACAAGTGCAAAAGTGGTTTCCTGCACCAACACAAATGCGAAAAGTGGTTTTTCAACACTACCACAAGTGCGAAAAGTGGTTTTTCAACACTAACACAAGTGCGAAAAGTGGTTTTTCCACACTAATACAAGTGCAAAAGTGGTTTCCTGCACCAACACAAGTGCGTAAAGTGGTTTTTCAACACTATCACAAGTGCAAAAAGTGTTTTTTCCACACTAATACAAGTGCAAAAGTGGTTTCCTGCACCAACACAAGTGTGAAAAGTGGTTTTTCAACACTATCACAAGTGCAAAAAGTGGTTTTTCAACACTAACACAAGTGCGAAAAGTGTTTTTCCCACACTAATACAAGTGCAAAAGTGGTTTCCTGCACCAATACAAGTGCGAAAAGTGGTTTTTCAACACTATCACAAGTGCAAAAAGTGTTTTTTCCACACTAATACAAGTGCAAAAGTGGTTTCCTGCACCAACACAAATGCGAAAAGTGGTTTTTCAACACTAACACAAGTGCGAAAAGTGGTTTTTCAACACTAACACAAGTGCGAAAAGTGGTTTTTCCACACTAATACAAGTGCAAAAGTGGTTTCCTGCACCAACACAAGTGCAAAAAGTGGTTTTTCAACACTATCACAAGGGCAAAAAGTGTTTTTTCCACACTAATACAAGTGCAAAAGTGGTTTCCTGCACCAACACAAGTGCGAAAAGTGGTTTTTCAACACTATCACAAGTGCAAAAAGTGGTTTTTCAACACTATCACAAGTGCAAAAAGTGTTTTTTCCACACTAATACAAGTGCAAAAGTGGTTTCCTGCACCAACACAAGTGCGAAAAGTGGTTTTTCAACACTAACACAAGTGCGAAAAGTGGTTTTTCAACACTAACACAAGTGCGAAAAGTGGTTTTTCCACACTAATACAAGTGCAAAGCGGTTTCCTGCACCAACACAAGTGCGATAAGTGGTTTTTCAACACGAACACAAGAGCGAAAAGTGGTTTTTCAACACGATCACAAGTGCAAAAAGTGCTTTTTCCACACTAATACAAGTGCAAAAGTGGTTTTTCAACACTAACACAAGTGCGAAAAGTGGTATTTCAACACTAACACAAGTGCGAAAAGTGGTTTTTCAACACTAACACAAGTGCGAAAAGTGGTTTTTCCACACTAATACAAGTGCAAAAGTGGTTTCCTGCACCAACACAAGTGCAAAAAGTGGTTTTTCAACACTATCACAAGGGCAAAAAGTGTTTTTTCCACACTAATACAAGTGCAAAAGTGGTTTCCTGCACCAACACAAGTGCGAAAAGTGGTTTTTCAACACTATCACAAGTGCAAAAAGTGGTTTTTCAACACTATCACAAGTGCAAAAAGTGTTTTTTCCACACTAATACAAGTGCAAAAGTGGTTTCCTGCACCAACACAAGTGCGAAAAGTGGTTTTTCAACACTAACACAAGTGCGAAAAGTGGTTTTTCAACACTAACACAAGTGCGAAAAGTGGTTTTTCCACACTAATACAAGTGCAAAGTGGTTTCCTGCACCAACACAAGTGCGATAAGTGGTTTTTCAACACGAACACAAGAGCGAAAAGTGGTTTTTCAACACGATCACAAGTGCAAAAAGTGCTTTTTCCACACTAATACAAGTGCAAAAGTGGTTTTTCAACACTAACACAAGTGCGAAAAGTGGTATTTCAACACTAACACAAGTGCGAAAAGTGGTTTTTCAACACTAACACAAGTGCGAAAAGTGGTTTTTCCACACTAATACAAGTGCAAAAGTGGTTTCCTGCACCAACACAAGTGCGAAAAGTGGTTTTTCAACACCAACACAAGTGCGAAAAGTGGTTTTTCCACACTAATACAAGTGCAAAAGTGGTTTCCTGCACCAACACAAGTGCGAAAAGTGGTTTTTCAACACTAACACAAGTGCGAAAAGTGTTTTTCAACACTAATACAAGTGCAAAAGTGATTTCCTGCACCAACACAAGTGCGAAAAGTGGTTTTTCAACACTAACACAAGTGCGAAAAGTGGTTTTTCAACACTAACACAAGTGCGAAAAGTGGTTTTTCAACACTAACACAAGTGCGAAAAGTGTTTTTTCCACACTAATACAAGTGCAAAAGTGGTTTCCTGCACCAACACAAGTGCGAAAAGTGGTTTTTCAACACTAACACAAGTGCGAAAAGTGGTTTTTCAACACTAACACAAGTGCGAAAAGTGGTTTTTCAACACTAACACAAGTGCGAAAAGTGTTTTTTCCACACTAATACAAGTGCAAAAGTGGTTTCCTGCACCAACACAAGTGCGAAAAGTGGTTTTTCAACACTAACACAAGTGCGATAAGTGGTTTTTCAACACTAACACAAGTGCGAAAAGTGGTTTTTCCACACTAATACAAGTGCAAAAGTGGTTTCCTGCACCAACACCAGTGCGAAAAGTGGTTTTTCAACACTAACACAAGTGCAAAAAGAGGTTTTTCAACACTATCACAAGTGCAAAAAGTGTTTTTCCCACACTAATACAAGTGCAAAAGTGGTTTCCTGCACCAATACAAGTGCGAAAAGTGGTTTTTCAACACTAACACAAGTGCGAAAAGTGGTTTTTCAACACTAACACAAGTGCGAAAGGTGGTTTTTCAATACTAACACAAGTGCAAAAGTGGTTTTTCAACACTATCACAAGTGCAAAAAGTGTTTTTTCCACACTAATACAAGTGCAAAAGTGGTTTCCTGCACCAACACAAGTGCGAAAAGTGGTTTTTCAACACTAACACAAGTGCGAAAAG
The DNA here is from genome assembly GCF_964187855.1 of Myxine glutinosa. Lineage (NCBI taxonomy): Eukaryota > Metazoa > Chordata > Myxini > Myxiniformes > Myxinidae > Myxine > Myxine glutinosa. The sequence goes on along the minus strand of NW_027617225.1, from coordinate 77,047 downwards.
TGGTTTTTCAACACTAACACAAGTGCGAAAAGTGGTTTTTCAACACTATCACAAGTGCAAAAAGTGTTTTTTCCACACTAATACAAGTGCAAAAATGGTTTCCTGCACCAACACAAGTGCGAAAAGTAGTTTTTCAACACTAACACAAATGCGAAAAGTGGTTTTTCAACACTAACACAAGTGCGAAAAGTGGTTTTTCCACACTAATACAAGTGCAAAAGTGGTTTCCTGCACCAACACAAGTGCGAAAAGTGGTTTTTCAACACTATCACAAGTGCGAAAAGTGGTTTTTCCACACTAATACAAGTGCAAAGGTGGTTTCCTGCACCAACACAAGTGCGAAAAGTCGTTTTTCAACACTATCACTAGTGCAAAAAGTGTTTTTTCCACACTAATACAAGTGCAAAAGTGGTTTCCTGCACCAACACAAGTGCGAAAAGTGGTTTTTCAACACTATCACAAGTGCAAAAAGTGGTTTTTCAACACTAACACAAGTGCGAAAAGTGTTTTTCCCACACTAATACAAGTGCAAAAGTGGTTTCCTGCACCAATACAAGTGCGAAAAGTGGTTTTTCAACACTATCACAAGTGCAAAAAGTGTTTTTTCCACACTAATACAAGTGCAAAAGTGGTTTCCTGCACCAACACAAATGCGAAAAGTGGTTTTTCAACACTAACACAAGTGCGAAAAGTGGTTTTTCAACACTAACACAAGTGCGAAAAGTGGTTTTTCCACACTAATACAAGTGCAAAAGTGGTTTCCTGCACCAACACAAGTGCGAAAAGTGGTTTTTCAACACTATCACAAGGGCAAAAAGTGTTTTTTCCACACTAATACAAGTGCAAAAGTGGTTTCCTGCACCAACACAAGTGCGCAAAGTGGTTTTTCAACACTATCACAAGTGCAAAAAGTGGTTTTTCAACAATAACACAAGTGCGAAAAGTGGTTTTTCCACACTAATACAAGTGCAAAAGCGGTTTCCTGCACCAACACAAGTGCGATAAGTGGTTTTTCAACACGAACACAAGTGCGAAAAGTGGTTTTTCAACACGATCACAAGTGCAAAAAGTGCTTTTTCCACACTAATACAAGTGCAAAAGTGGTTTTTCAACACTAACACAAGTGCGAAAAGTGGTTTTTCAACACTAACACAAGTGCGAAAAGTGGTTTTGCCACACTAATACAAGTGCAAAAGTGGTTTCCTGCACCAACACAAGTGCGAAAAGTAGTTTTTCAACACTAACACAAGTGCGAAAAGTGGTTTTTCAACACTAACACAAGTGCGAAAAGTGGTTTTTCCACACTAATACAAGTGCAAAAGTGGTTTCCTGCACCAACACAAGTGCGAAAAGTGGTTTTTCAACACTAACACAAGTGCGAAAAGTGGTTTTTCAACACTATCACAAGTGCGAAAAGTGGTTTTTCCACACTAATACAAGTGCAAAAGTGGTTTCCTGCACCAACACAAGTGCGAAAAGTGGTTTTTCAACACTAACACAAGTGCGAAAAGTGGTTTTTCAACACTAACACAAGTGCGAAAAGTGGTTGTTCAACACTAACACAAGTGCGAAAAGTGGTTTTTCCACACTAATACAAGTGCAAAAGTGGTTTCCTGCACCAATACAAGTGCGAAAAGTGGTTTTTCAACACTAACACAAGTGCGAAAAGTGGTTTTTCAACACTAACACAAGTGCGAAAGGTGGTTTTCAACACTAACACAAGTGCAAAAGTGGTTTTTCAACACTATCACAAGTGCAAAAAGTGTTTTTTCCACACTAATACAAGTGCAAAAATGGTTTCCTGCACCAACACAAGTGCGAAAAGTAGTTTTTCAACACTAACACAAATACGAAAAGTGGTTTTTCAACACTATCACAAGTGCAAAAAGTGTTTTTTCCACACTAATACAAGTGCAAAAGTGGTTTCCTGCACCAACACAAATGCGAAAAGTGGTTTTTCAACACTAACACAAGTGCGAAAAGTGGTTTTTCAACACTACCACAAGTGCAAAAAGTGTTTTTTCCACACTAATACAAGTGCAAAAGTGGTTTCCTGCACCAACACAAGTGCGAAAAGTGGTTTTTCAACACTAACACAAGTGCGAAAAGTGGTTTTTCAACACTAACACAAGTGCGAAAAGTGGTTTTTCAACACTATCACAAGTGCAAAAAGTGTTTTTTCCACACTAATACAAGTGCAAAAAGTGCTTTTTCCACACTAATACAAGTGCAAAAGTGGTTTTTCAACACTAACACAAGTGCGAAAAGTGGTTTTTCAACACTAACACAAGTGCGAAAAGTGGTTTTGCCACACTAATACAAGTGCAAAAGTGGTTTCCTGCACCAACACAAGTGCGAAAAGTGGTTTTTCAACACTAACACAAGTGCGAAAAGTGGTTTTTCAACACTATCACAAGTGCAAAAAGTGTTTTTTCCACACTAATACAAGTGCAAAAGTGGTTTCCTGCACCAACACAAGTGCGAAAAGTAGTTTTTCAACACTAACACCAGTGCGAAAAGTGGTTTTTCAACACTAACACAAGTGCGAAAAGTGGTTTTTCAACACTAACACAAGTGCGAAAAGTGGTTTTTCAACACTAACACAAGTGCGAAAAGTGGTTTTTCAACACTAACACAAGTGCGAAAAGTGGTTTTTCAACACTAACACAAGTGCGAAAAGTGGTTTTTCCACACTAATACAAGTGCAAAAGTGGTTTCCTGCACCAACACAAGTGCGAAAAGTGGTTTTTCAACACTAACACAAGTGCGAAAAGTGGTTTTTCAACACTATCACAAGTGCGAAAAGTGGTTTTTCCACACTAATACAAGTGCAAAAGTGGTTTCCTGCACCAACACAAGTGCGAAAAGTGGTTTTTCAACACTAACACAAGTGCGAAAAGTGGTTTTCAACACTAACACAAGTGCGAAAAGTGGTTTTTCAACACTAACACAAGTGCGAAAAATGGTTGTTCAACACTAACACAAGTGCGAAAAGTGGTTTTTCAACACTAACACAAGTGCGAAAAGTGGTTTTTCCACACTAATACAAGTGCAAAAGTGGTTTCCTGCACCAACACAAGTGCGAAAAGTGGTTTTTCAACACTAACACAAGTGCGAAAAGTGGTTTTTCAACACTATCACAAGTGCGAAAAGTGGTTTTTCCACACTAATACAAGTGCAAAAGTGGTTTCCTGCACCAACACAAGTGCGAAAAGTGGTTTTTCAACACTAACACAAGTGCGAAAAGTGGTTTTTCAACACTAACACAAGTGCGAAAAGTGGTTGTTCAACACTAACACAAGTGCGAAAAGTGGTTTTTCCACACTAATACAAGTGCAAAAGTGGTTTCCTGCACCAATACAAGTGCGAAAAGTGGTTTTTCAACACTAACACAAGTGCGAAAAGTGGTTTTTCAACACTAACACAAGTGCGAAAGGTGGTTTTCAACACTAACACAAGTGCAAAAGTGGTTTTTCAACACTATCACAAGTGCAAAAAGTGTTTTTTCCACACTAATACAAGTGCAAAAATGGTTTCCTGCACCAACACAAGTGCGAAAAGTAGTTTTTCAACACTAACACAAATACGAAAAGTGGTTTTTCAACACTATCACAAGTGCAAAAAGTGTTTTTTCCACACTAATACAAGTGCAAAAGTGGTTTCCTGCACCAACACAAATGCGAAAAGTGGTTTTTCAACACTAACACAAGTGCGAAAAGTGGTTTTTCAACACTACCACAAGTGCAAAAAGTGTTTTTTCCACACTAATACAAGTGCAAAAGTGGTTTCCTGCACCAACACAAGTGCGAAAAGTGGTTTTTCAACACTAACACAAGTGCGAAAAGTGGTTTTTCAACACTAACACAAGTGCGAAAAGTGGTTTTTCAACACTATCACAAGTGCAAAAAGTGTTTTTTCCACACTAATACAAGTGCAAAAAGTGCTTTTTCCACACTAATACAAGTGCAAAAGTGGTTTTTCAACACTAACACAAGTGCGAAAAGTGGTTTTTCAACACTAACACAAGTGCGAAAAGTGGTTTTGCCACACTAATACAAGTGCAAAAGTGGTTTCCTGCACCAACACAAGTGCGAAAAGTGGTTTTTCAACACTAACACAAGTGCGAAAAGTGGTTTTTCAACACTATCACAAGTGCAAAAAGTGTTTTTTCCACACTAATACAAGTGCAAAAGTGGTTTCCTGCACCAACACAAGTGCGAAAAGTAGTTTTTCAACACTAACACCAGTGCGAAAAGTGGTTTTTCAACACTAACACAAGTGTGAAAAGTGGTTTTTCAACACTAACACAAGTGCGAAAAGTGGTTTTTCAACACTAACACAAGTGCGAAAAGTGGTTTTTCAACACTAACACAAGTGCGAAAAGTGGTTTTTCAACACTAACACAAGTGCGAAAAGTGGTTTTTCCACACTAATACAAGTGCAAAAGTGGTTTCCTGCACCAACACAAGTGCGAAAAGTGGTTTTTCAACACTAACACAAGTGCGAAAAGTGGTTTTTCAACACTATCACAAGTGCGAAAAGTGGTTTTTCCACACTAATACAAGTGCAAAAGTGGTTTCCTGCACCAACACAAGTGCGAAAAGTGGTTTTTCAACACTAACACAAGTGCGAAAAGTGGTTTTCAACACTAACACAAGTGCGAAAAGTGGTTTTTCAACACTAACACAAGTGCGAAAAATGGTTGTTCAACACTAACACAAGTGCGAAAAGTGGTTGTTCAACACTAACACAAGTGCGAAAAGTGGTTTTTCCACACTAATACAAGTGCAAAAGTGGTTTCCTGCACCAACACCAGTGCGAAAAGTGGTTTTTCAACACTAACACAAGTGCAAAAAGTGGTTTTTCAACACTATCACAAGTGCAAAAAGTGTTTTTCCAACACTAATACAAGTGCAAAAGTGGTTTCCTGCACCAATACAAGTGCGAAAAGTGGTTTTTCAACACTAACACAAGTGCGAAAAGTGGTTTTTCAACACTAACACAAGTGCGAAAGGTGGTTTTTCAACACTAACACAAGTGCAAAAAGTGTTTTTTCCACACTAATACAAGTGCAAAAGTGGTTTCCTGCACCAACACAAGTGCGAAAAGTGGTTTTTCAACACTAACACAAGTGCGAAAAGTGGTTTTTCAACACTAACACAAGTGCGAAAAGTGGTTTTTCAACACTATCACAAGTGCAAAAAGTGTTTTTTCCACACTAATACAAGTGCAAAAATGGTTTCCTGCACCAACACCAGTGCGAAAAGTGGTTTTTCAACACTAACACAAGTGCGAAAAGTGGTTTTTCAACACTATCACAAGTGCAAAAAGTGTTTTTCCCACACTAATACAAGTGCAAAAGTGGTTTCCTGCACCAATACAAGTGCGAAAAGTGGTTTTTCAACACTAACACAAGTGCGAAAAGTGGTTTTTCAACACTAACACAAGTGCGAAAGGTGGTTTTTCAACACTATCACAAGTGCAAAAAGTGTTTTTTCCACACTAATACAAGTGCAAAAGTGGTTTCCTGCACCAACACAAGTGCAAAAAGTGGTTTTTCAACACTAACACAAGTGCGAAAAGTGGTTTTTCAACACTAACACAAGTGCGAAAAGTGGTTTTTCAACACTATCACAAGTGCAAAAAGTGTTTTTTCCACACTAATACAAGTGCAAAAATGGTTTCCTGCACCAACACCAGTGCGAAAAGTGGTTTTTCAACACTAACACAAGTGCGAAAAGTGGTTTTTCAACACTATCACAAGTGCAAAAAGTGTTTTTCCCACACTAATACAAGTGCAAAAGTGGTTTCCTGCACCAATACAAGTGCGAAAAGTGGTTTTTCAACACTAACACAAGTGCGAAAAGTGGTTTTTCAACACTAACACAAGTGCGAAAGGTGGTTTTTCAACACTATCACAAGTGCAAAAAGTGTTTTTTCCACACTAATACAAGTGCGAAAAGTGGTTTTTCAACACTAACACAAGTGCGAAGTGTTTTTTCCACACTAATACAAGTGCAAAAGTGGTTTCCTGCACCAACACAAGTGCGAAAAGTGGTTTTTCAACACTAACACAAGTGCGAAAAGTGGTTTTTCAACACTAACACAAGTGCGAAAAGTGTTTTTTCCACACTAATACAAGTGCAAAAGTGGTTTCCTGCACCAACACAAGTGCGAAAAGTGGTTTTTCAACACTAACACAAGTGCGAAAAGTGGTTTTTCAACACTAACACAAGTGCGAAAAGTGGTTGTTCAACACTAACACAAGTGCGAAAAGTGGTTTTTCCACACTAATACAAGTGCAAAAGTGGTTTCCTGCACCAACACCAGTGCGAAAAGTGGTTTTTCAACACTAACACAAGTGCAAAAAGTGGTTTTTCAACACTATCACAAGTGCAAAAAGTGTTTTTCCCACACTAATACAAGTGCAAAAGTGGTTTCCTGCACCAATACAAGTGCGAAAAGTGGTTTTTCAACACTAACACAAGTGCGAAAAGTGGTTTTTCAACACTAACACAAGTGCGAAAGGTGGTTTTTCAATACTAACACAAGTGCAAAAGTGGTTTTTCAACACTATCACAAGTGCAAAAAGTGTTTTTTCCACACTAATACAAGTGCAAAAGTGGTTTCCTGCACCAACACAAGTGCGAAAAGTGGTTTTTCAACACTAACACAAGTGCGAAAAGTGGTTTTTCAACACTAACACAAGTGCGAAAAGTGGTTTTTCAACACTATCACAAGTACAAAAAGTGTTTTTTCCACACTAATACAAGTGCAAAAATGGTTTCCTGCACCAACACAAGTGCGAAAAGTAGTTTTTCCACACTAATACAAGTGCAAAAGTGGTTTCCTGCACCAACACAAGTGCGAAAAGTGGTTTTTCAACACTATCACAAGTGCAAAAAGTGTTTTTTCCACACTAATATAAGTGCAAAAGTGGTTTCCTGCACCAACACAAGTGCGAAAAGTGGTTTTTCAAAACTATCACAAGTGCAAAAAGTGGTTTTTCAACACTAATACAAGTGCAAAAGCGGTTTCCTGCACCAACACAAGTGCGATAAGTGGTTTTTCAACACGAACACAAGTGCGAAAAGTGGTTTTTCAACACGATCACAAGTGCAAAAAGTGCTTTTTCCACACTAATACAAGTGCAAAAGTGGTTTTTCAACACTAACACAAGTGCGAAAAGTGGTTTTTCAACACTAACACAAGTGCGAAAAGTGGTTTTGCCACACTAATACAAGTGCAAAAGTGGTTTCCTGCACCAACACAAGTGCGAAAAGTGGTTTTTCAACACTATCACAAGTGCAAAAAGTGTTTTTTCCACACTAATATAAGTGCAAAAGTGGTTTCCTGCACCAACACAAGTGCGAAAAGTGGTTTTTCAAAACTATCACAAGTGCAAAAAGTGGTTTTTCAACACTAATACAAGTGCAAAAGCGGTTTCCTGCACCAACACAAGTGCGATAAGTGGTTTTTCAACACGAACACAAGTGCGAAAAGTGGTTTTTCAACACGATCACAAGTGCAAAAAGTGCTTTTTCCACACTAATACAAGTGCAAAAGTGGTTTTTCAACACTAACACAAGTGCGAAAAGTGGTTTTTCAACACTAACACAAGTGCGAAAAGTGGTTTTGCCACACTAATACAAGTGCAAAAGTGGTTTCCTGCACCAACACAAGTGCGAAAAGTGGTTTTTCAACACTAACACAAGTGCGAAAAGTGGTTTTTCAACACTATCACAAGTGCAAAAAGTGTTTTTTCCACACTAATACAAGTGCAAAAGTGGTTTCCTGCACCAACACAAGTGCGAAAAGTAGTTTTTCAACACTAACACCAGTGCGAAAAGTGGTTTTTCAACACTAACACAAGTGCGAAAAGTGGTTTTTCAACACTAACACAAGTGCGAAAAGTGGTTTTTCAACACTAACACAAGTGCGAAAAGTGGTTTTTCAACACTAACACAAGTGCGAAAAGTGGTTTTTCAACACTAACACAAGTGCGAAAAGTGGTTTTTCCACACTAATACAAGTGCAAAAGTGGTTTCCTGCACCAACACAAGTGCGAAAAGTGGTTTTTCAACACTAACACAAGTGCGAAAAGTGGTTTTTCAACACTATCACAAGTGCGAAAAGTGGTTTTTCCACACTAATACAAGTGCAAAAGTGGTTTCCTGCACCAACACAAGTGCAAAAAGTGGTTTTTCAACACTAACACAAGTGCGAAAAGTGGTTTTCAACACTAACACAAGTGCGAAAAGTGGTTTTTCAACACTAACACAAGTGCGAAAAATGGTTGTTCAACACTAACACAAGTGCGAAAAGTGGTTGTTCAACACTAACACAAGTGCGAAAAGTGGTTGTTCAACACTAACACAAGTGCGAAAAGTGGTTTTTCCACACTAATACAAGTGCAAAAGTGGTTTCCTGCACCAACACCAGTGCGAAAAGTGGTTTTTCAACACTAACACAAGTGCAAAAAGTGGTTTTTCAACACTATCACAAGTGCAAAAAGTGTTTTTCCAACACTAATACAAGTGCAAAAGTGGTTTCCTGCACCAATACAAGTGCGAAAAGTGGTTTTTCAACACTAACACAAGTGCGAAAAGTGGTTTTTCAACACTAACACAAGTGCGAAAGGTGGTTTTTCAACACTAACACAAGTGCAAAAAGTGTTTTTTCCACACTAATACAAGTGCAAAAGTGGTTTCCTGCACCAACACAAGTGCGAAAAGTGGTTTTTCAACACTAACACAAGTGCGAAAAGTGGTTTTTCAACACTAACACAAGTGCGAAAAGTGGTTTTTCAACACTATCACAAGTGCAAAAAGTGTTTTTTCCACACTAATACAAGTGCAAAAATGGTTTCCTGCACCAACACCAGTGCGAAAAGTGGTTTTTCAACACTAACACAAGTGCGAAAAGTGGTTTTTCAACACTATCACAAGTGCAAAAAGTGTTTTTCCCACACTAATACAAGTGCAAAAGTGGTTTCCTGCACCAATACAAGTGCGAAAAGTGGTTTTTCAACACTAACACAAGTGCGAAAAGTGGTTTTTCAACACTAACACAAGTGCGAAAGGTGGTTTTTCAACACTATCACAAGTGCAAAAAGTGTTTTTTCCACACTAATACAAGTGCAAAAGTGGTTTCCTGCACCAACACAAGTGCAAAAAGTGGTTTTTCAACACTAACACAAGTGCGAAAAGTGGTTTTTCAACACTAACACAAGTGCGAAAAGTGGTTTTTCAACACTATCACAAGTGCAAAAAGTGTTTTTTCCACACTAATACAAGTGCAAAAATGGTTTCCTGCACCAACACAAGTGCGAAAAGTAGTTTTTCAACACTAACACAAATACGAAAAATCGTTTTTCAACACTATCACAAGTGCAAAAAGTGTTTTTTCCACACTAATACAAGTGCAAAAGTGGTTTCCTGCACCAACACAAATGCGAAAAGTGGTTTTTCAACACTAACACAAGTGCGAAAAGTGGTTTTTCAACACTATCACAAGTGCAAAAAGTGTTTTTTCCACACTAATACAAGTGCAAAAGTGGTTTCCTGCACCAACACAAGTGCGAAAAGTGGTTTTTCAACACGAACACAAGTGCGAAAAGTGGTTTTTCAACACGATCACAAGTGCAAAAAGTGCTTTTTCCACACTAATACAAGTGCAAAAGTGGTTTTTCAACACTAACACAAGTGCGAAAAGTGGTTTTTCAACACTAACACAAGTGCGAAAAGTGGTTTTTCAACACTAACACAAGTGCGAAAAGTGGTTTTTCCACACTAATACAAGTGCTAAAGTGGTTTCCTGCACCAACACAAGTGCGAAAAGTGGTTTTTCAACACTAACACAAGTGCGAAAAGTGGTTTTTCAACACTAACACAAGTGCGAAAAGTGGTTTTTCAACACTAACACAAGTGCGAAAAGTGGTTTTTCCACACTAACACAAGTGCAAAAGTGGTTTTTCAACACTATCACAAGTGCAAAAAGTGTTTTTTCCACACTAATACAAGTGCAAAAGTGGTTTCCTGCACCAACACAAGTGCGAAAAGTGGTTTTTCAACACTAACACAAGTGCGAAAAGTGGTTTTTCAACACTAACACAAGTGCGAAAAGTGGTTTATTCCACACTAATACAAGTGCAAAGCGGTTTCCTGCACCAACACAAGTGCGATAAGTGGTTTTTCAACACGAACACAAGTGCGAAAAGTGGTTTTTCAACACGATCACAAGTGCAAAAAGTGCTTTTTCCACACTAATACAAGTGCAAAAGTGGTTTTTCAACACTAACACAAGTGCGAAAAGTGGTTTTTCAACACTAACACAAGTGCGAAAAGTGGTTTTTCAACACTAACACAAGTGCGAAAAGTGGTTTTTCAACACTAACACAAGTGCGAAAAGTGGTTTTTCCACACTAATACAAGTGCAAAAGTGGTTTCCTGCACCAACACAAGTGCGAAAAGTGGTTTTTCAACACCAACACAAGTGTGAAAAGTGGTTTTTCCACACTAATACAAGTGCAAAAGTGGTTTCCTGCACCAACACAAGTGCGAAAAGTGGTTTTTCAACACTAACACAAGTGCGAAAAGTGTTTTTCAACACTGATACAAGTGCAAAAGTGATTTCCTGCACCAACACAAGTGCGAAAAAGTGGTTTTTCAACACTAACACAAGTGCGAAAAGTGGTTTTTCAACACTAACACAAGTGCGAAAAGTGGTTTTTCAACACTAACACAAGTGCGAAAAGTGGGTTTTTCAACACTAACACAAGTGCGAAGTGTTTTTTCCACACTAATACAAGTGCAAAAGTGGTTTCCTGCACCAACACAAGTGCGAAAAGTGGTTTTTCAACACTAACACAAGTGCGAAAAGTGGTTTTTCAACACTAACACAAGTGCGAAAAGTGTTTTTTCCACACTAATACAAGTGCAAAAGTGGTTTCCTGCACCAACACAAGTGCGAAAAGTGGTTTTTCAACACTAACACAAGTGCGAAAAGTGGTTTTTCAACACTAACACAAGTGCGAAAAGTGGTTGTTCAACACTAACACAAGTGCGAAAAGTGGTTTTTCCACACTAATACAAGTGCAAAAGTGGTTTCCTGCACCAACACCAGTGCGAAAAGTGGTTTTTCAACACTAACACAAGTGCAAAAAGTGGTTTTTCAACACTATCACAAGTGCAAAAAGTGTTTTTCCCACACTAATACAAGTGCAAAAGTGGTTTCCTGCACCAATACAAGTGCGAAAAGTGGTTTTTCAACACTAACACAAGTGCGAAAAGTGGTTTTTCAACACTAACACAAGTGCGAAAGGTGGTTTTTCAATACTAACACAAGTGCAAAAGTGGTTTTTCAACACTATCACAAGTGCAAAAAGTGTTTTTTCCACACTAATACAAGTGCAAAAGTGGTTTCCTGCACCAACACAAGTGCGAAAAGTGGTTTTTCAACACTAACACAAGTGCGAAAAGTGGTTTTTCAACACTAACACAAGTGCGAAAAGTGGTTTTTCAACACTATCACAAGTACAAAAAGTGTTTTTTCCACACTAATACAAGTGCAAAAATGGTTTCCTGCACCAACACAAGTGCGAAAAGTAGTTTTTCCACACTAATACAAGTGCAAAAGTGGTTTCCTGCACCAACACAAGTGCGAAAAGTGGTTTTTCAACACTATCACAAGTGCAAAAAGTGTTTTTTCCACACTAATATAAGTGCAAAAGTGGTTTCCTGCACCAACACAAGTGCGAAAAGTGGTTTTTCAAAACTATCACAAGTGCAAAAAGTGGTTTTTCAACACTAATACAAGTGCAAAAGCGGTTTCCTGCACCAACACAAGTGCGATAAGTGGTTTTTCAACACGAACACAAGTGCGAAAAGTGGTTTTTCAACACGATCACAAGTGCAAAAAGTGCTTTTTCCACACTAATACAAGTGCAAAAGTGGTTTTTCAACACTAACACAAGTGCGAAAAGTGGTTTTTCAACACTAACACAAGTGCGAAAAGTGGTTTTGCCACACTAATACAAGTGCAAAAGTGGTTTCCTGCACCAACACAAGTGCGAAAAGTGGTTTTTCAACACTAACACAAGTGCGAAAAGTGGTTTTTCAACACTATCACAAGTGCAAAAAGTGTTTTTTCCACACTAATACAAGTGCAAAAGTGGTTTCCTGCACCAACACAAGTGCGAAAAGTAGTTTTTCAACACTAACACCAGTGCGAAAAGTGGTTTTTCAACACTAACACAAGTGCGAAAAGTGGTTTTTCAACACTAACACAAGTGCGAAAAGTGGTTTTTCAACACTAACACAAGTGCGAAAAGTGGTTTTTCAACACTAACACAAGTGCGAAAAGTGGTTTTTCAACACTAACACAAGTGCGAAAAGTGGTTTTTCCACACTAATACAAGTGCAAAAGTGGTTTCCTGCACCAACACAAGTGCGAAAAGTGGTTTTTCAACACTAACACAAGTGCGAAAAGTGGTTTTTCAACACTATCACAAGTGCGAAAAGTGGTTTTTCCACACTAATACAAGTGCAAAAGTGGTTTCCTGCACCAACACAAGTGCGAAAAGTGGTTTTTCAACACTAACACAAGTGCGAAAAGTGGTTTTCAACACTAACACAAGTGCGAAAAGTGGTTTTTCAACACTAACACAAGTGCGAAAAATGGTTGTTCAACACTAACACAAGTGCGAAAAGTGGTTGTTCAACACTAACACAAGTGCGAAAAGTGGTTTTTCAACACTAACACAAGTGCGAAAAGTGGTTTTTCCACACTAATACAAGTGCAAAAGTGGTTTCCTGCACCAACACAAGTGCGAAAAGTGGTTTTTCAACACCAACACAAGTGTGAAAAGTGGTTTTTCCACACTAATACAAGTGCAAAAGTGGTTTCCTGCACCAACACAAGTGCGAAAAGTGGTTTTTCAACACTAACACAAGTGCGAAAAGTGTTTTTCAACACTGATACAAGTGCAAAAGTGATTTCCTGCACCAACACAAGTGCGAAAAGTGGTTTTTCAACACTAACACAAGTGCGAAAAGTGGTTTTTCAACACTAACACAAGTGCGAAAAGTGGTTTTTCAACACTAACACAAGTGCGAAAAGTGGTTTTTCAACACTAACACAAGTGCGAAGTGTTTTTTCCACACTAATACAAGTGCAAAAGTGGTTTCCTGCACCAACACAAGTGCGAAAAGTGGTTTTTCAACACTAACACAAGTGCGAAAAGTGGTTTTTCAACACTAACACAAGTGCGAAAAGTGTTTTTTCCACACTAATACAAGTGCAAAAGTGGTTTCCTGCACCAACACAAGTGCGAAAAGTGGTTTTTCAACACTAACACAAGTGCGAAAAGTGGTTTTTCAACACTAACACAAGTGCGAAAAGTGGTTGTTCAACACTAACACAAGTGCGAAAAGTGGTTTTTCCACACTAATACAAGTGCAAAAGTGGTTTCCTGCACCAACACCAGTGCGAAAAGTGGTTTTTCAACACTAACACAAGTGCAAAAAGTGGTTTTTCAACACTATCACAAGTGCAAAAAGTGTTTTTCCCACACTAATACAAGTGCAAAAGTGGTTTCCTGCACCAATACAAGTGCGAAAAGTGGTTTTTCAACACTAACACAAGTGCGAAAAGTGGTTTTTCAACACTAACACAAGTGCGAAAGGTGGTTTTTCAATACTAACACAAGTGCAAAAGTGGTTTTTCAACACTATCACAAGTGCAAAAAGTGTTTTTTCCACACTAATACAAGTGCAAAAGTGGTTTCCTGCACCAACACAAGTGCGAAAAGTGGTTTTCAACACTAACACAAGTGCGAAAAGTGGTTTTTCAACACTAACACAAGTGCGAAAAGTGGTTTTTCAACACTATCACAAGTACAAAAAGTGTTTTTTCCACACTAATACAAGTGCAAAAATGGTTTCCTGCACCAACACAAGTGCGAAAAGTAGTTTTTCCACACTAATACAAGTGCAAAAGTGGTTTCCTGCACCAACACAAGTGCGAAAAGTGGTTTTTCAACACTATCACAAGTGCAAAAAGTGTTTTTTCCACACGAATATAAGTGCAAAAGTGGTTTCCTGCACCAACACAAGTGCGAAAAGTGGTTTTTCAAAACTATCACAAGTGCAAAAAGTGGTTTTTCAACACTAATACAAGTGCAAAAGCGGTTTCCTGCACCAACACAAGTGCGATAAGTGGTTTTTCAACACGAACACAAGTGCGAAAAGTGGTTTTTCAACACGATCACAAGTGCAAAAAGTGCTTTTTCCACACTAATACAAGTGCAAAAGTGGTTTTTCAACACTAACACAAGTGTGAAAAGTGGTTTTTCAACACTAACACAAGTGCGAAAAGTGGTTTTGCCACACTAATACAAGTGCAAAAGTGGTTTCCTGCACCAACACAAGTGCGAAAAGTGGTTTTTCAACACTAACACAAGTGCGAAAAGTGGTTTTTCAACACTATCACAAGTGCAAAAAGTGTTTTTTCCACACTAATACAAGTGCAAAAGTGGTTTCCTGCACCAACACAAGTGCGAAAAGTAGTTTTTCAACACTAACACAAGTGCGAAAAGTGGTTTTTCAACACTAACACAAGTGCGAAAAGTGGTTTTTCAACACTAACACAAGTGCGAAAATGGTTTTTCAACACTAACACAAGTGCGAAAAGTGGTTTTTCAACACTAACACAAGTGCGAAAAGTGGTTTTTCAACACTAACACAAGTGCGAAAAGTGGTTTTTCCACACTAATACAAGTGCAAAAGTGGTTTCCTGCACCAACACAAGTGCGAAAAGTGGTTTTTCAACACTAACACAAGTGCGAAAAGTGGTTTTTCAACACTATCACAAGTGCGAAAAGTGGTTTTTCCACACTAATACAAGTGCAAAAGTGGTTTCCTGCACCAACACAAGTGCGAAAAGTGGTTTTTCAACACTAACACAAGTGCGAAAAGTGGTTTTCAACACTAACACAAGTGCGAAAAGTGCTTTTTCAACACTAACACAAGTGCGAAAAATGGTTGTTCAACACTAACACAAGTGCGAAAAGTGGTTGTTCAACACTAACACAAGTGCGAAAAGTGGTTTTTCCACACTAATACAAGTGCAAAAGTGGTTTCCTGCACCAACACCAGTGCGAAAAGTGGTTTTTCAACACTAACACAAGTGCAAAAAGTGGTTTTTCCACACTAATACAAGTGCAAAAGTGGTTTCCTGCACCAACACAAGTGCGAAAAGTGGTTTTTCAACACTAACACAAGTGCGAAAAGTGGTTTTTCAACACTAACACAAGTGCGAAAAGTGGTTTTTCAACACTATCACAAGTGCAAAAAGTGTTTTTTCCACACTAATACAAGTGCAAAAATGGTTTCCTGCACCAACACCAGTGCGAAAAGTGGTTTTTCAACACTAACACAAGTGCGAAAAGTGGTTTTTCAACACTATCACAAGTGCAAAAAGTGTTTTTCCCACACTAATACAAGTGCAAAAGTGGTTTCCTGCACCAATACAAGTGCGAAAAGTGGTTTTTCAACACTAACACAAGTGCGAAAAGTGGTTTTTCAACACTAACACAAGTGCGAAAGGTGGTTTTTCAACACTATCACAAGTGCAAAAAGTGTTTTTTCCACACTAATACAAGTGCAAAAGTGGTTTCCTGCACCAACACAAGTGCAAAAAGTGGTTTTTCAACACTAACACAAGTGCGAAAAGTGGTTTTTCAACACTAACACAAGTGCGAAAAGTGGTTTTTCAACACTATCACAAGTGCAAAAAGTGTTTTTTCCACACTAATACAAGTGCAAAAATGGTTTCCTGCACCAACACCAGTGCGAAAAGTGGTTTTTCAACACTAACACAAGTGCGAAAAGTGGTTTTTCAACACTATCACAAGTGCAAAAAGTGTTTTTCCCACACTAATACAAGTGCAAAAGTGGTTTCCTGCACCAATACAAGTGCGAAAAGTGGTTTTTCAACACTAACACAAGTGCGAAAAGTGGTTTTTCAACACTAACACAAGTGCGAAAGGTGGTTTTTCAACACTATCACAAGTGCAAAAAGTGTTTTTTCCACACTAATACAAGTGCGAAAAGTGGTTTTTCAACACTAACACAAGTGCGAAGTGTTTTTTCCACACTAATACAAGTGCAAAAGTGGTTTCCTGCACCAACACAAGTGCGAAAAGTGGTTTTTCAACACTAACACAAGTGCGAAAAGTGGTTTTTCAACACTAACACAAGTGCGAAAAGTGTTTTTTCCACACTAATACAAGTGCAAAAGTGGTTTCCTGCACCAACACAAGTGCGAAAAGTGGTTTTTCAACACTAACACAAGTGCGAAAAGTGGTTTTTCAACACTAACACAAGTGCGAAAAGTGGTTGTTCAACACTAACACAAGTGCGAAAAGTGGTTTTTCCACACTAATACAAGTGCAAAAGTGGTTTCCTGCACCAACACCAGTGCGAAAAGTGGTTTTTCAACACTAACACAAGTGCAAAAAGTGGTTTTTCAACACTATCACAAGTGCAAAAAGTGTTTTTCCCACACTAATACAAGTGCAAAAGTGGTTTCCTGCACCAATACAAGTGCGAAAAGTGGTTTTTCAACACTAACACAAGTGCGAAAAGTGGTTTTTCAACACTAACACAAGTGCGAAAGGTGGTTTTTCAATACTAACACAAGTGCAAAAGTGGTTTTTCAACACTATCACAAGTGCAAAAAGTGTTTTTTCCACACTAATACAAGTGCAAAAGTGGTTTCCTGCACCAACACAAGTGCGAAAAGTGGTTTTTCAACACTAACACAAGTGCGAAAAGTGGTTTTTCAACACTAACACAAGTGCGAAAAGTGGTTTTTCAACACTATCACAAGTACAAAAAGTGTTTTTTCCACACTAATACAAGTGCAAAAATGGTTTCCTGCACCAACACAAGTGCGAAAAGTAGTTTTTCCACACTAATACAAGTGCAAAAGTGGTTTCCTGCACCAACACAAGTGCGAAAAGTGGTTTTTCAACACTATCACAAGTGCAAAAAGTGTTTTTTCCACACTAATATAAGTGCAAAAGTGGTTTCCTGCACCAACACAAGTGCGAAAAGTGGTTTTTCAAAACTATCACAAGTGCAAAAAGTGGTTTTTCAACACTAATACAAGTGCAAAAGCGGTTTCCTGCACCAACACAAGTGCGATAAGTGGTTTTTCAACACGAACACAAGTGCGAAAAGTGGTTTTTCAACACGATCACAAGTGCAAAAAGTGCTTTTTCCACACTAATACAAGTGCAAAAGTGGTTTTTCAACACTAACACAAGTGCGAAAAGTGGTTTTTCAACACTAACACAAGTGCGAAAAGTGGTTTTGCCACACTAATACAAGTGCAAAAGTGGTTTCCTGCACCAACACAAGTGCGAAAAGTGGTTTTTCAACACTAACACAAGTGCGAAAAGTGGTTTTTCAACACTATCACAAGTGCAAAAAGTGTTTTTTCCACACTAATACAAGTGCAAAAGTGGTTTCCTGCACCAACACAAGTGCGAAAAGTAGTTTTTCAACACTAACACCAGTGCGAAAAGTGGTTTTTCAACACTAACACAAGTGCGAAAAGTGGTTTTTCAACACTAACACAAGTGCGAAAAGTGGTTTTTCAACACTAACACAAGTGCGAAAAGTGGTTTTTCAACACTAACACAAGTGCGAAAAGTGGTTTTTCAACACTAACACAAGTGCGAAAAGTGGTTTTTCCACACTAATACAAGTGCAAAAGTGGTTTCCTGCACCAACACAAGTGCGAAAAGTGGTTTTTCAACACTAACACAAGTGCGAAAAGTGGTTTTTCAACACTATCACAAGTGCGAAAAGTGGTTTTTCCACACTAATACAAGTGCAAAAGTGGTTTCCTGCACCAACACAAGTGCGAAAAGTGGTTTTTCAACACTAACACAAGTGCGAAAAGTGGTTTTCAACACTAACACAAGTGCGAAAAGTGGTTTTTCAACACTAACACAAGTGCGAAAAATGGTTGTTCAACACTAACACAAGTGCGAAAAGTGGTTGTTCAACACTAACACAAGTGCGAAAAGTGGTTTTTCAACACTAACACAAGTGCGAAAAGTGGTTTTTCCACACTAATACAAGTGCAAAAGTGGTTTCCTGCACCAACACAAGTGCGAAAAGTGGTTTTTCAACACCAACACAAGTGTGAAAAGTGGTTTTTCCACACTAATACAAGTGCAAAAGTGGTTTCCTGCACCAACACAAGTGCGAAAAGTGGTTTTTCAACACTAACACAAGTGCGAAAAGTGTTTTTCAACACTGATACAAGTGCAAAAGTGATTTCCTGCACCAACACAAGTGCGAAAAGTGGTTTTTCAACACTAACACAAGTGCGAAAAGTGGTTTTTCAACACTAACACAAGTGCGAAAAGTGGTTTTTCAACACTAACACAAGTGCGAAAAGTGGTTTTTCAACACTAACACAAGTGCGAAGTGTTTTTTCCACACTAATACAAGTGCAAAAGTGGTTTCCTGCACCAACACAAGTGCGAAAAGTGGTTTTTCAACACTAACACAAGTGCGAAAAGTGGTTTTTCAACACTAACACAAGTGCGAAAAGTGTTTTTTCCACACTAATACAAGTGCAAAAGTGGTTTCCTGCACCAACACAAGTGCGAAAAGTGGTTTTTCAACACTAACACAAGTGCGAAAAGTGGTTTTTCAACACTAACACAAGTGCGAAAAGTGGTTGTTCAACACTAACACAAGTGCGAAAAGTGGTTTTTCCACACTAATACAAGTGCAAAAGTGGTTTCCTGCACCAACACCAGTGCGAAAAGTGGTTTTTCAACACTAACACAAGTGCAAAAAGTGGTTTTTCAACACTATCACAAGTGCAAAAAGTGTTTTTCCCACACTAATACAAGTGCAAAAGTGGTTTCCTGCACCAATACAAGTGCGAAAAGTGGTTTTTCAACACTAACACAAGTGCGAAAAGTGGTTTTTCAACACTAACACAAGTGCGAAAGGTGGTTTTTCAATACTAACACAAGTGCAAAAGTGGTTTTTCAACACTATCACAAGTGCAAAAAGTGTTTTTTCCACACTAATACAAGTGCAAAAGTGGTTTCCTGCACCAACACAAGTGCGAAAAGTGGTTTTTCAACACTAACACAAGTGCGAAAAGTGGTTTTTCAACACTAACACAAGTGCGAAAAGTGGTTTTTCAACACTATCACAAGTACAAAAAGTGTTTTTTCCACACTAATACAAGTGCAAAAATGGTTTCCTGCACCAACACAGGTGCGAAAAGTAGTTTTTCCACACTAATACAAGTGCAAAAGTGGTTTCCTGCACCAACACAAGTGCGAAAAGTGGTTTTTCAACACTATCACAAGTGCAAAAAGTGTTTTTTCCAAACTAATATAAGTGCAAAAGTGGTTTCCTGCACCAACACAAGTGCGAAAAGTGGTTTTTCAAAACTATCACAAGTGCAAAAAGTGGTTTTTCAACACTAATACAAGTGCAAAAGCGGTTTCCTGCACCAACACAAGTGCGATAAGTGGTTTTTCAACACGAACACAAGTGCGAAAAGTGGTTTTTCAACACGATCACAAGTGCAAAAAGTGCTTTTTCCACACTAATACAAGTGCAAAAGTGGTTTTTCAACACTAACACAAGTGCGAAAAGTGGTTTTTCAACACTAACACAAGTGCGAAAAGTGGTTTTGCCACACTAATACAAGTGCAAAAGTGGTTTCCTGCACCAACACAAGTGCGAAAAGTGGTTTTTCAACACTAACACAAGTGCGAAAAGTGGTTTTTCAACACTATCACAAGTGCAAAAAGTGTTTTTTCCACACTAATACAAGTGCAAAAGTGGTTTCCTGCACCAACACAAGTGCGAAAAGTAGTTTTTCAACACTAACACCAGTGCGAAAAGTGGTTTTTCAACACTAACACAAGTGCGAAAAGTGGTTTTTCAACACTAACACAAGTGCGAAAAGTGGTTTTTCAACACTAACACAAGTGCGAAAAGTGGTTTTTCAACACTAACACAAGTGCGAAAAGTGGTTTTTCAACACTAACACAAGTGCGAAAAGTGGTTTTTCCACACTAATACAAGTGCAAAAGTGGTTTCCTGCACCAACACAAGTGCGAAAAGTGGTTTTTCAACACTAACACAAGTGCGAAAAGTGGTTTTTCAACACTATCACAAGTGCGAAAAGTGGTTTTTCCACACTAATACAAGTGCAAAAGTGGTTTCCTGCACCAACACAAGTGCGAAAAGTGGTTTTTCAACACTAACACAAGTGCGAAAAGTGGTTTTCAACACTAACACAAGTGCGAAAAGTGGTTTTTCAACACTAACACAAGTGCGAAAAATGGTTGTTCAACACTAACACAAGTGCGAAAAGTGGTTGTTCAACACTAACACAAGTGCGAAAAGTGGTTTTTCCACACTAATACAAGTGCAAAAGTGGTTTCCTGCACCAACACCAGTGCGAAAAGTGGTTTTTCAACACTAACACAAGTGTAAAAAGTGGTTTTTCAACACTATCACAAGTGCAAAAAGTGTTTTTCCAACACTAATACAAGTGCAAAAGTGGTTTCCTGCACCAATACAAGTGCGAAAAGTGGTTTTTCAACACTAACACAAGTGCGAAAAGTGGTTTTTCAACACTAACACAAGTGCGAAAGGTGGTTTTTCAACACTAACAGAAGTGCAAAAAGTGTTTTTTCCACACTAATACAAGTGCAAAAGTGGTTTCCTGCACCAACACAAGTGCGAAAAGTGGTTTTTCAACACTAACACAAGTGCGAAAAGTGGTTTTTCAACACTAACACAAGTGCGAAAAGTGGTTTTTCAACACTATCACAAGTGCAAAAAGTGTTTTTTCCACACTAATACAAGTGCAAAAATGGTTTCCTGCACCAACACCAGTGCGAAAAGTGGTTTTTCAACACTAACACAAGTGCGAAAAGTGGTTTTTCAACACTATCACAAGTGCAAAAAGTGTTTTTCCCACACTAATACAAGTGCAAAAGTGGTTTCCTGCACCAATACAAGTGCGAAAAGTGGTTTTTCAACACTAACACAAGTGCGAAAAGTGGTTTTTCAACACTAACACAAGTGCGAAAGGTGGTTTTTCAACACTATCACAAGTGCAAAAAGTGTTTTTTCCACACTAATACAAGTGCAAAAGTGGTTTCCTGCACCAAAACAAGTGCAAAAAGTGGTTTTTCAACACTAACACAAGTGCGAAAAGTGGTTTTTCAACACTAACACAAGTGCGAAAAGTGGTTTTTCAACACTATCACAAGTGCAAAAAGTGTTTTTTCCACACTAATACAAGTGCAAAAATGGTTTCCTGCACCAACACCAGTGCGAAAAGTGGTTTTTCAACACTAACACAAGTGCGAAAAGTGGTTTTTCAACACTATCACAAGTGCAAAAAGTGTTTTTCCCACACTAATACAAGTGCAAAAGTGGTTTCCTGCACCAATACAAGTGCGAAAAGTGGTTTTTCAACACTAACACAAGTGCGAAAAGTGGTTTTTCAACACTAACACAAGTGCGAAAGGTGGTTTTTCAACACTATCACAAGTGCAAAAAGTGTTTTTTCCACACTAATACAAGTGCAAAAGTGGTTTCCTGCACCAACACAAGTGCAAAAAGTGGTTTTTCAACACTAACACAAGTGCGAAAAGTGGTTTTTCAACACTAACACAAGTGCGAAAAGTGGTTTTTCAACACTATCACAAGTTCAAAAAGTGTTTTTTCCACACTAATACAAGTGCAAAAATGGTTTCCTGCACCAACACAAGTGCGAAAAGTAGTTTTTCAACACTAACACAAATACGAAAAATGGTTTTTCAACACTATCACAAGTGCAAAAAGTGTTTTTTCCACACTAATACAAGTGCAAAAGTGGTTTCCTGCACCAACACAAATGCGAAAAGTGGTTTTTCAACACTAACACAAGTGCGAAAAGTGGTTTTTCAACACTATCACAAGTGCAAAAAGTGTTTTTTCCACACTAATACAAGTGCAAAAGTGGTTTCCTGCACCAACACAAGTGCGAAAAGTGGTTTTTCAACACGAACACAAGTGCGAAAAGTGGTTTTTCAACACGATCACAAGTGCAAAAAGTGCTTTTTCCACACTAATACAAGTGCAAAAGTGGTTTTTCAACACTAACACAAGTGCGAAAAGTGGTTTTTCAACACTAACACAAGTGCGAAAAGTGGTTTTTCA
Organism: Myxine glutinosa; assembly: GCF_964187855.1. Classification (NCBI taxonomy): domain Eukaryota; kingdom Metazoa; phylum Chordata; class Myxini; order Myxiniformes; family Myxinidae; genus Myxine; species Myxine glutinosa. The sequence continues at coordinate 54,779 of NW_027617225.1, read as the reverse complement.
ACACTAACACAAGTGCGAAAAGTGGTTTTTCCACACTAATACAAGTGCAAAAGTGGTTTCCTGCACCAACACAAGTGCGAAAAGTGGTTTTTCAACACTAACACAAGTGCGAAAAGTGGTTTTTCAACACTATCACAAGTGCAAAAAGTGTTTTTTCCACACTAATACAAGTGCGAAAAGTGGTTTTTCAACACTAACACAAGTGCGAAGTGTTTTTTCCACACTAATACAAGTGCAAAAGTGGTTTCCTGCACCAACACAAGTGCGAAAAGTGGTTTTTCAACACTAACACAAGTGCGAAAAGTGGTTTTTCAACACTAACACAAGTGCGAAAAGTGTTTTTTCCACACTAATACAAGTGCAAAAGTGGTTTCCTGCACCAACACAAGTGCGAAAAGTGGTTTTTCAACACTAACACAAGTGCGAAAAGTGGTTTTTCAACACTAACACAAGTGCGAAAAGTGGTTGTTCAACACTAACACAAGTGCGAAAAGTGGTTTTTCCACACTAATACAAGTGCAAAAGTGGTTTCCTGCACCAACACCAGTGCGAAAAGTGGTTTTTCAACACTAACACAAGTGCAAAAAGTGGTTTTTCAACACTATCACAAGTGCAAAAAGTGTTTTTCCCACACTAATACAAGTGCAAAAGTGGTTTCCTGCACCAATACAAGTGCGAAAAGTGGTTTTTCAACACTAACACAAGTGCGAAAAGTGGTTTTTCAACACTAACACAAGTGCGAAAAGTGGTTTTGCCACACTAATACAAGTGCAAAAGTGGTTTCCTGCACCAACACAAGTGCGAAAAGTGGTTTTTCAACACTAACACAAGTGCGAAAAGTGGTTTTTCAACACTATCACAAGTGCAAAAAGTGGTTTTTCAACACTAATACAAGTGCAAAAGCGGTTTCCTGCACCAACACAAGTGCGATAAGTGGTTTTTCAACACGAACACAAGTGCGAAAAGTGGTTTTTCAACACGATCACAAGTGCAAAAAGTGCTTTTTCCACACTAATACAAGTGCAAAAGTGGTTTTTCAACACTAACACAAGTGCGAAAAGTGGTTTTTCAACACTAACACAAGTGCGAAAAGTGGTTTTGCCACACTAATACAAGTGCAAAAGTGGTTTCCTGCACCAACACAAGTGCGAAAAGTGGTTTTTCAACACTAACACAAGTGCGAAAAGTGGTTTTTCAACACTATCACAAGTGCAAAAAGTGTTTTTTCCACACTAATACAAGTGCAAAAGTGGTTTCCTGCACCAACACAAGTGCGAAAAGTAGTTTTTCAACACTAACACCAGTGCGAAAAGTGGTTTTTCAACACTAACACAAGTGCGAAAAGTGGTTTTTCAACACTAACACAAGTGCGAAAAGTGGTTTTTCAACACTAACACAAGTGCGAAAAGTGGTTTTTCAACACTAACACAAGTGCGAAAAGTGGTTTTTCAACACTAACACAAGTGCGAAAAGTGGTTTTTCCACACTAATACAAGTGCAAAAGTGGTTTCCTGCACCAACACAAGTGCGAAAAGTGGTTTTTCAACACTAACACAAGTGCGAAAAGTGGTTTTTCAACACTATCACAAGTGCGAAAAGTGGTTTTTCCACACTAATACAAGTGCAAAAGTGGTTTCCTGCACCAACACAAGTGCGAAAAGTGGTTTTTCAACACTAACACAAGTGCGAAAAGTGGTTTTCAACACTAACACAAGTGCGAAAAGTGGTTTTTCAACACTAACACAAGTGCGAAAAATGGTTGTTCAACACTAACACAAGTGCGAAAAGTGGTTGTTCAACACTAACACAAGTGCGAAAAGTGGTTTTTCCACACTAATACAAGTGCAAAAGTGGTTTCCTGCACCAACACCAGTGCGAAAAGTGGTTTTTCAACACTAACACAAGTGTAAAAAGTGGTTTTTCAACACTATCACAAGTGCAAAAAGTGTTTTTCCAACACTAATACAAGTGCAAAAGTGGTTTCCTGCACCAATACAAGTGCGAAAAGTGGTTTTTCAACACTAACACAAGTGCGAAAAGTGGTTTTTCAACACTAACACAAGTGCGAAAGGTGGTTTTTCAACACTAACACAAGTGCAAAAAGTGTTTTTTCCACACTAATACAAGTGCAAAAGTGGTTTCCTGCACCAACACAAGTGCGAAAAGTGGTTTTTCAACACTAACACAAGTGCGAAAAGTGGTTTTTCAACACTAACACAAGTGCGAAAAGTGGTTTTTCAACACTATCACAAGTGCAAAAAGTGTTTTTTCCACACTAATACAAGTGCAAAAATGGTTTCCTGCACCAACACCAGTGCGAAAAGTGGTTTTTCAACACTAACACAAGTGCGAAAAGTGGTTTTTCAACACTATCACAAGTGCAAAAAGTGTTTTTCCCACACTAATACAAGTGCAAAAGTGGTTTCCTGCACCAATACAAGTGCGAAAAGTGGTTTTTCAACACTAACACAAGTGCGAAAAGTGGTTTTTCAACACTAACACAAGTGCGAAAGGTGGTTTTTCAACACTATCACAAGTGCAAAAAGTGTTTTTTCCACACTAATACAAGTGCAAAAGTGGTTTCCTGCACCAAAACAAGTGCAAAAAGTGGTTTTTCAACACTAATACAAGTGCGAAAAGTGGTTTTTCAACACTAACACAAGTGCGAAAAGTGGTTTTTCAACACTATCACAAGTGCAAAAAGTGTTTTTTCCACACTAATACAAGTGCAAAAATGGTTTCCTGCACCAACACCAGTGCGAAAAGTGGTTTTTCAACACTAACACAAGTGCGAAAAGTGGTTTTTCAACACTATCACAAGTGCAAAAAGTGTTTTTCCCACACTAATACAAGTGCAAAAGTGGTTTCCTGCACCAATACAAGTGCGAAAAGTGGTTTTTCAACACTAACACAAGTGCGAAAAGTGGTTTTTCAACACTAACACAAGTGCGAAAGGTGGTTTTTCAACACTATCACAAGTGCAAAAAGTGTTTTTTCCACACTAATACAAGTGCAAAAGTGGTTTCCTGCACCAACACAAGTGCAAAAAGTGGTTTTTCAACACTAACACAAGTGCGAAAAGTGGTTTTTCAACACTAACACAAGTGCGAAAAGTGGTTTTTCAACACTATCACAAGTTCAAAAAGTGTTTTTTCCACACTAATACAAGTGCAAAAATGGTTTCCTGCACCAACACAAGTGCGAAAAGTAGTTTTTCAACACTAACACAAATACGAAAAATGGTTTTTCAACACTATCACAAGTGCAAAAAGTGTTTTTTCCACACTAATACAAGTGCAAAAGTGGTTTCCTGCACCAACACAAATGCGAAAAGTGGTTTTTCAACACTAACACAAGTGCGAAAAGTGGTTTTTCAACACTATCACAAGTGCAAAAAGTGTTTTTTCCACACTAATACAAGTGCAAAAGTGGTTTCCTGCACCAACACAAGTGCGAAAAGTGGTTTTTCAACACGAACACAAGTGCGAAAAGTGGTTTTTCAACACGATCACAAGTGCAAAAAGTGCTTTTTCCACACTAATACAAGTGCAAAAGTGGTTTTTCAACACTAACACAAGTGCGAAAAGTGGTTTTTCAACACTAACACAAGTGCGAAAAGTGGTTTTTCAACACTAACACAAGTGCGAAAAGTGGTTTTTCCACACTAATACAAGTGCAAAAGTGGTTTCCTGCACCAACACAAGTGCGAAAAGTGGTTTTTCAACACTAACACAAGTGCGAAAAGTGGTTTTTCAACACTATCACAAGTGCAAAAAGTGTTTTTTCCACACTAATACAAGTGCGAAAAGTGGTTTTTCAACACTAACACAAGTGCGAAGTGTTTTTTCCACACTAATACAAGTGCAAAAGTGGTTTCCTGCACCAACACAAGTGCGAAAAGTGGTTTTTCAACACTAACACAAGTGCGAAAAGTGGTTTTTCAACACTAACACAAGTGCGAAAAGTGTTTTTTCCACACTAATACAAGTGCAAAAGTGGTTTCCTGCACCAACACAAGTGCGAAAAGTGGTTTTTCAACACTAACACAAGTGCGAAAAGTGGTTTTTCAACACTAACACAAGTGCGAAAAGTGGTTGTTCAACACTAACACAAGTGCGAAAAGTGGTTTTTCCACACTAATACAAGTGCAAAAGTGGTTTCCTGCACCAACACCAGTGCGAAAAGTGGTTTTTCAACACTAACACAAGTGCAAAAAGTGGTTTTTCAACACTATCACAAGTGCAAAAAGTGTTTTTCCCACACTAATACAAGTGCAAAAGTGGTTTCCTGCACCAATACAAGTGCGAAAAGTGGTTTTTCAACACTAACACAAGTGCGAAAAGTGGTTTTTCAACACTAACACAAGTGCGAAAGGTGGTTTTTCAATACTAACACAAGTGCAAAAGTGGTTTTTCAACACTATCACAAGTGCAAAAAGTGTTTTTTCCACACTAATACAAGTGCAAAAGTGGTTTCCTGCACCAACACAAGTGCGAAAAGTGGTTTTTCAACACTAACACAAGTGCGAAAAGTGGTTTTTCAACACTAACACAAGTGCGAAAAGTGGTTTTTCAACACTATCACAAGTACAAAAAGTGTTTTTTCCACACTAATACAAGTGCAAAAATGGTTTCCTGCACCAACACAAGTGCGAAAAGTAGTTTTTCCACACTAATACAAGTGCAAAAGTGGTTTCCTGCACCAACACAAGTGCGAAAAGTGGTTTTTCAACACTATCACAAGTGCAAAAAGTGTTTTTTCCACACTAATATAAGTGCAAAAGTGGTTTCCTGCACCAACACAAGTGCGAAAAGTGGTTTTTCAAAACTATCACAAGTGCAAAAAGTGGTTTTTCAACACTAATACAAGTGCAAAAGCGGTTTCCTGCACCAACACAAGTGCGATAAGTGGTTTTTCAACACGAACACAAGTGCGAAAAGTGGTTTTTCAACACGATCACAAGTGCAAAAAGTGCTTTTTCCACACTAATACAAGTGCAAAAGTGGTTTTTCAACACTAACACAAGTGCGAAAAGTGGTTTTTCAACACTAACACAAGTGCGAAAAGTGGTTTTGCCACACTAATACAAGTGCAAAAGTGGTTTCCTGCACCAACACAAGTGCGAAAAGTGGTTTTTCAACACTAACACAAGTGCGAAAAGTGGTTTTTCAACACTATCACAAGTGCAAAAAGTGTTTTTTCCACACTAATACAAGTGCAAAAGTGGTTTCCTGCACCAACACAAGTGCGAAAAGTAGTTTTTCAACACTAACACCAGTGCGAAAAGTGGTTTTTCAACACTAACACAAGTGCGAAAAGTGGTTTTTCAACACTAACACAAGTGCGAAAAGTGGTTTTTCAACACTAACACAAGTGCGAAAAGTGGTTTTTCAACACTAACACAAGTGCGAAAAGTGGTTTTTCAACACTAACACAAGTGCGAAAAGTGGTTTTTCCACACTAATACAAGTGCAAAAGTGGTTTCCTGCACCAACACAAGTGCGAAAAGTGGTTTTTCAACACTAACACAAGTGCGAAAAGTGGTTTTTCAACACTATCACAAGTGCGAAAAGTGGTTTTTCCACACTAATACAAGTGCAAAAGTGGTTTCCTGCACCAACACAAGTGCGAAAAGTGGTTTTTCAACACTAACACAAGTGCGAAAAGTGGTTTTCAACACTAACACAAGTGCGAAAAGTGGTTTTTCAACACTAACACAAGTGCGAAAAATGGTTGTTCAACACTAACACAAGTGCGAAAAGTGGTTGTTCAACACTAACACAAGTGCGAAAAGTGGTTTTTCAACACTAACACAAGTGCGAAAAGTGGTTTTTCCACACTAATACAAGTGCAAAAGTGGTTTCCTGCACCAACACAAGTGCGAAAAGTGGTTTTTCAACACCAACACAAGTGTGAAAAGTGGTTTTTCCACACTAATACAAGTGCAAAAGTGGTTTCCTGCACCAACACAAGTGCGAAAAGTGGTTTTTCAACACTAACACAAGTGCGAAAAGTGTTTTTCAACACTGATACAAGTGCAAAAGTGATTTCCTGCACCAACACAAGTGCGAAAAGTGGTTTTTCAACACTAACACAAGTGCGAAAAGTGGTTTTTCAACACTAACACAAGTGCGAAAAGTGGTTTTTCAACACTAACACAAGTGCGAAAAGTGGTTTTTCAACACTAACACAAGTGCGAAGTGTTTTTTCCACACTAATACAAGTGCAAAAGTGGTTTCCTGCACCAACACAAGTGCGAAAAGTGGTTTTTCAACACTAACACAAGTGCGAAAAGTGGTTTTTCAACACTAACACAAGTGCGAAAAGTGTTTTTTCCACACTAATACAAGTGCAAAAGTGGTTTCCTGCACCAACACAAGTGCGAAAAGTGGTTTTTCAACACTAACACAAGTGCGAAAAGTGGTTTTTCAACACTAACACAAGTGCGAAAAGTGGTTGTTCAACACTAACACAAGTGCGAAAAGTGGTTTTTCCACACTAATACAAGTGCAAAAGTGGTTTCCTGCACCAACACCAGTGCGAAAAGTGGTTTTTCAACACTAACACAAGTGCAAAAAGTGGTTTTTCAACACTATCACAAGTGCAAAAAGTGTTTTTCCCACACTAATACAAGTGCAAAAGTGGTTTCCTGCACCAATACAAGTGCGAAAAGTGGTTTTTCAACACTAACACAAGTGCGAAAAGTGGTTTTTCAACACTAACACAAGTGCGAAAGGTGGTTTTTCAATACTAACACAAGTGCAAAAGTGGTTTTTCAACACTATCACAAGTGCAAAAAGTGTTTTTTCCACACTAATACAAGTGCAAAAGTGGTTTCCTGCACCAACACAAGTGCGAAAAGTGGTTTTTCAACACTAACACAAGTGCGAAAAGTGGTTTTTCAACACTAACACAAGTGCGAAAAGTGGTTTTTCAACACTATCACAAGTACAAAAAGTGTTTTTTCCACACTAATACAAGTGCAAAAATGGTTTCCTGCACCAACACAAGTGCGAAAAGTAGTTTTTCCACACTAATACAAGTGCAAAAGTGGTTTCCTGCACCAACACAAGTGCGAAAAGTGGTTTTTCAACACTATCACAAGTGCAAAAAGTGTTTTTTCCACACTAATATAAGTGCAAAAGTGGTTTCCTGCACCAACACAAGTGCGAAAAGTGGTTTTTCAAAACTATCACAAGTGCAAAAAGTGGTTTTTCAACACTAATACAAGTGCAAAAGCGGTTTCCTGCACCAACACAAGTGCGATAAGTGGTTTTTCAACACGAACACAAGTGCGAAAAGTGGTTTTTCAACACGATCACAAGTGCAAAAAGTGCTTTTTCCACACTAATACAAGTGCAAAAGTGGTTTTTCAACACTAACACAAGTGCGAAAAGTGGTTTTTCAACACTAACACAAGTGCGAAAAGTGGTTTTGCCACACTAATACAAGTGCAAAAGTGGTTTCCTGCACCAACACAAGTGCGAAAAGTGGTTTTTCAACACTAACACAAGTGCGAAAAGTGGTTTTTCAACACTATCACAAGTGCAAAAAGTGTTTTTTCCACACTAATACAAGTGCAAAAGTGGTTTCCTGCACCAACACAAGTGCGAAAAGTAGTTTTTCAACACTAACACCAGTGCGAAAAGTGGTTTTTCAACACTAACACAAGTGCGAAAAGTGGTTTTTCAACACTAACACAAGTGCGAAAAGTGGTTTTTCAACACTAACACAAGTGCGAAAAGTGGTTTTTCAACACTAACACAAGTGCGAAAAGTGGTTTTTCAACACTAACACAAGTGCGAAAAGTGGTTTTTCCACACTAATACAAGTGCAAAAGTGGTTTCCTGCACCAACACAAGTGCGAAAAGTGGTTTTTCAACACTAACACAAGTGCGAAAAGTGGTTTTTCAACACTATCACAAGTGCGAAAAGTGGTTTTTCCACACTAATACAAGTGCAAAAGTGGTTTCCTGCACCAACACAAGTGCGAAAAGTGGTTTTTCAACACTAACACAAGTGCGAAAAGTGGTTTTCAACACTAACACAAGTGCGAAAAGTGGTTTTTCAACACTAACACAAGTGCGAAAAATGGTTGTTCAACACTAACACAAGTGCGAAAAGTGGTTGTTCAACACTAACACAAGTGCGAAAAGTGGTTTTTCCACACTAATACAAGTGCAAAAGTGGTTTCCTGCACCAACACCAGTGCGAAAAGTGGTTTTTCAACACTAACACAAGTGCAAAAAGTGGTTTTTCAACACTATCACAAGTGCAAAAAGTGTTTTTCCAACACTAATACAAGTGCAAAAGTGGTTTCCTGCACCAATACAAGTGCGAAAAGTGGTTTTTCAACACTAACACAAGTGCGAAAAGTGGTTTTTCAACACTAACACAAGTGCGAAAGGTGGTTTTTCAACACTAACACAAGTGCAAAAAGTGTTTTTTCCACACTAATACAAGTGCAAAAGTGGTTTCCTGCACCAACACAAGTGCGAAAAGTGGTTTTTCAACACTAACACAAGTGCGAAAAGTGGTTTTTCAACACTAACACAAGTGCGAAAAGTGGTTTTTCAACACTATCACAAGTGCAAAAAGTGTTTTTTCCACACTAATACAAGTGCAAAAATGGTTTCCTGCACCAACACCAGTGCGAAAAGTGGTTTTTCAACACTAACACAAGTGCGAAAAGTGGTTTTTCAACACTATCACAAGTGCAAAAAGTGTTTTTCCCACACTAATACAAGTGCAAAAGTGGTTTCCTGCACCAATACAAGTGCGAAAAGTGGTTTTTCAACACTAACACAAGTGCGAAAAGTGGTTTTTCAACACTAACACAAGTGCGAAAGGTGGTTTTTCAACACTATCACAAGTGCAAAAAGTGTTTTTTCCACACTAATACAAGTGCAAAAGTGGTTTCCTGCACCAACACAAGTGCAAAAAGTGGTTTTTCAACACTAACACAAGTGCGAAAAGTGGTTTTTCAACACTAACACAAGTGCGAAAAGTGGTTTTTCAACACTATCACAAGTGCAAAAAGTGTTTTTTCCACACTAATACAAGTGCAAAAATGGTTTCCTGCACCAACACCAGTGCGAAAAGTGGTTTTTCAACACTAACACAAGTGCGAAAAGTGGTTTTTCAACACTATCACAAGTGCAAAAAGTGTTTTTCCCACACTAATACAAGTGCAAAAGTGGTTTCCTGCACCAATACAAGTGCGAAAAGTGGTTTTTCAACACTAACACAAGTGCGAAAAGTGGTTTTTCAACACTAACACAAGTGCGAAAGGTGGTTTTTCAACACTATCACAAGTGCAAAAAGTGTTTTTTCCACACTAATACAAGTGCAAAAGTGGTTTCCTGCACCAACACAAGTGCAAAAAGTGGTTTTTCAACACTAACACAAGTGCGAAAAGTGGTTTTTCAACACTAACACAAGTGCGAAAAGTGGTTTTTCAACACTATCACAAGTGCAAAAAGTGTTTTTTCCACACTAATACAAGTGCAAAAATGGTTTCCTGCACCAACACAAGTGCGAAAAGTAGTTTTTCAACACTAACACAAATACGAAAAATGGTTTTTCAACACTATCACAAGTGCAAAAAGTGTTTTTTCCACACTAATACAAGTGCAAAAGTGGTTTCCTGCACCAACACAAATGCGAAAAGTGGTTTTTCAACACTAACACAAGTGCGAAAAGTGGTTTTTCAACACTATCACAAGTGCAAAAAGTGTTTTTTCCACACTAATACAAGTGCAAAAGTGGTTTCCTGCACCAACACAAGTGCGAAAAGTGGTTTTTCAACACGAACACAAGTGCGAAAAGTGGTTTTTCAACACGATCACAAGTGCAAAAAGTGCTTTTTCCACACTAATACAAGTGCAAAAGTGGTTTTTCAACACTAACACAAGTGCGAAAAGTGGTTTTTCAACACTAACACAAGTGCGAAAAGTGGTTTTTCAACACTAACACAAGTGCGAAAAGTGGTTTTTCCACACTAATACAAGTGCAAAAGTGGTTTCCTGCACCAACACAAGTGCGAAAAGTGGTTTTTCAACACTAACACAAGTGCGAAAAGTGGTTTTTCAACACTAACACAAGTGCGAAAAGTGGTTTTTCAACACTAACACAAGTGCGAAAAGTGGTTTTTCCACACTAACACAAGTGCAAAAGTGGTTTTTCAACACTATCACAAGTGCAAAAAGTGTTTTTTCCACACTAATACAAGTGCAAAAGTGGTTTCCTGCACCAACACAAGTGCGAAAAGTGGTTTTTCAACACTAACACAAGTGCGAAAAGTGGTTTTTCAACACTAACACAAGTGCGAAAAGTGGTTTTTCCACACTAATACAAGTGCAAAGCGGTTTCCTGCACCAACACAAGTGCGATAAGTGGTTTTTCAACACGAACACAAGTGCGAAAAGTGGTTTTTCAACACGATCACAAGTGCAAAAAGTGCTTTTTCCACACTAATACAAGTGCAAAAGTGGTTTTTCAACACTAACACAAGTGCGAAAAGTGGTTTTTCAACACTAACACAAGTGCGAAAAGTGGTTTTTCAACACTAACACAAGTGCGAAAAGTGGTTTTTCCACACTAATACAAGTGCAAAAGTGGTTTCCTGCACCAACACAAGTGCGAAAAGTGGTTTTTCAACACCAACACAAGTGTGAAAAGTGGTTTTTCCACACTAATACAAGTGCAAAAGTGGTTTCCTGCACCAACACAAGTGCGAAAAGTGGTTTTTCAACACTAACACAAGTGCGAAAAGTGTTTTTCAACACTGATACAAGTGCAAAAGTGATTTCCTGCACCAACACAAGTGCGAAAAGTGGTTTTTCAACACTAACACAAGTGCGAAAAGTGGTTTTTCAACACTAACACAAGTGCGAAAAGTGGTTTTTCAACACTAACACAAGTGCGAAGTGTTTTTTCCACACTAATACAAGTGCAAAAGTGGTTTCCTGCACCAACACAAGTGCGAAAAGTGGTTTTTCAACACTAACACAAGTGCGAAAAGTGGTTTTTCAACACTAACACAAGTGCGAAAAGTGGTTTTTCAACACTAACACAAGTGCGAAAAGTGTTTTTTCCACACTAATACAAGTGCAAAAGTGGTTTCCTGCACCAACACAAGTGCGAAAAGTGGTTTTTCAACACTAACACAAGTGCGAAAAGTGGTTTTTCAACACTAACACAAGTGCGAAAAGTGGTTGTTCAACACTAACACAAGTGCGAAAAGTGGTTTTTCCACACTAATACAAGTGCAAAAGTGGTTTCCTGCACCAACACCAGTGCGAAAAGTGGTTTTTCAACACTAACACAAATGCAAAAAGTGGTTTTTCAACACTATCACAAGTGCAAAAAGTGTTTTTCCCACACTAATACAAGTGCAAAAGTGGTTTCCTGCACCAATACAAGTGCGAAAAGTGGTTTTTCAACACTAACACAAGTGCGAAAAGTGGTTTTTCAACACTAACACAAGTGCGAAAGGTGGTTTTTCAATACTAACACAAGTGCAAAAGTGGTTTTTCAACACTATCACAAGTGCAAAAAGTGTTTTTTCCACACTAATACAAGTGCAAAAGTGGTTTCCTGCACCAACACAAGTGCGAAAAGTGGTTTTTCAACACTAACACAAGTGCGAAAAGTGGTTTTTCAACACTAACACAAGTGCGAAAAGTGGTTTTTCAACACTATCACAAGTACAAAAAGTGTTTTTTCCACACTAATACAAGTGCAAAAATGGTTTCCTGCACCAACACAAGTGCGAAAAGTAGTTTTTCAACACTAACACAAATGCGAAAAGTGGTTTTTCAACACTATCACAAGTGCAAAAAGTGTTTTTTCCACACTAATACAAGTGCAAAAGTGGTTTCCTGCACCAACACAAATGCGAAAAGTGGTTTTTCAACACTAACACAAGTGCGAAAAGTGGTTTTTCAACACTAACACAAGTGCGAAAAGTGGTTTTTCCACACTAATACAAGTGCAAAAGTGGTTTCCTGCACCAACACAAGTGCGAAAAGTGGTTTTTCAACACTAACACAAGTGCGAAAAGTGGTTTTTCAACACTAACACAAGTGCGAAAAGTGGTTTTTCAACACTAACACAAGTGCGAAAAGTGGTTTTTCCACACTAACACAAGTGCAAAAGTGGTTTTTCAACACTATCACAAGTGCAAAAAGTGTTTTTTCCACACTAATACAAGTGCAAAAGTGGTTTCCTGCACCAACACAAGTGCGAAAAGTGGTTTTTCAACACTAACACAAGTGCGAAAAGTGGTTTTTCAACACTAACACAAGTGCGAAAAGTGGTTTTTCCACACTAATACAAGTGCAAAGCGGTTTCCTGCACCAACACAAGTGCGATAAGTGGTTTTTCAACACGAACACAAGTGCGAAAAGTGGTTTTTCAACACGATCACAAGTGCAAAAAGTGCTTTTTCCACACTAATACAAGTGCAAAAGTGGTTTTTCAACACTAACACAAGTGCGAAAAGTGGTTTTTCAACACTAACACAAGTGCGAAAAGTGGTTTTTCAACACTAACACAAGTGCGAAAAGTGGTTTTTCCACACTAATACAAGTGCAAAAGTGGTTTCCTGCACCAACACAAGTGCGAAAAGTGGTTTTTCAACACCAACACAAGTGTGAAAAGTGGTTTTTCCACACTAATACAAGTGCAAAAGTGGTTTCCTGCACCAACACAAGTGCGAAAAGTGGTTTTTCAACACTAACACAAGTGCGAAAAGTGTTTTTCAACACTGATACAAGTGCAAAAGTGATTTCCTGCACCAACACAAGTGCGAAAAGTGGTTTTTCAACACTAACACAAGTGCGAAAAGTGGTTTTTCAACACTAACACAAGTGCGAAAAGTGGTTTTTCAACACTAACACAAGTGCGAAGTGTTTTTTCCACACTAATACAAGTGCAAAAGTGGTTTCCTGCACCAACACAAGTGCGAAAAGTGGTTTTTCAACACGAACACAAGTGCGAAAAGTGGTTTTTCAACACTAACACAAGTGCGAAAAGTGGTTTTTCAACACTAACACAAGTGCGACAAGTGTTTTTTCCACACTAATACAAGTGCAAAAGTGGTTTCCTGCACCAACACAAGTGCGAAAAGTGGTTTTTCAACACTAACACAAGTGCGAAAAGTGGTTTTTCAACACTAACACAAGTGCGAAAAGTGGTTGTTCAACACTAACACAAGTGCGAAAAGTGGTTTTTCCACACTAATACAAGTGCAAAAGTGGTTTCCTGCACCAACACCAGTGCGAAAAGTGGTTTTTCAACACTAACACAAGTGCAAAAAGTGGTTTTTCAACACTATCACAAGTGCAAAAAGTGTTTTTCCCACACTAATACAAGTGCAAAAGTGGTTTCCTGCACCAATACAAGTGCGAAAAGTGGTTTTTCAACACTAACACAAGTGTAAAAAGTGGTTTTTCAACACTAACACAAGTGCGAAAGGTGGTTTTTCAATACTAACACAAGTGCAAAAGTGGTTTTTCAACACTATCACAAGTGCAAAAAGTGTTTTTTCCACACTAATACAAGTGCAAAAGTGGTTTCCTGCACCAACACAAGTGCGAAAAGTGGTTTTTCAACACTAACACAAGTGCGAAAAGTGGTTTTTCAACACTAACACAAGTGCGAAAAGTTGTTTTTCAACACTATCACAAGTACAAAAAGTGTTTTTTCCACACTAATACAAGTGCAAAAATGGTTTCCTGCACCAACACAAGTGCGAAAAGTAGTTTTTCAACACTAACACAAATGCGAAAAGTGGTTTTTCAACACTATCACAAGTGCAAAAAGTGTTTTTTCCACACTAATACAAGTGCAAAAGTGGTTTCCTGCACCAACACAAATGCGAAAAGTGGTTTTTCAACACTACCACAAGTGCGAAAAGTGGTTTTTCAACACTAACACAAGTGCGAAAAGTGGTTTTTCCACACTAATACAAGTGCAAAAGTGGTTTCCTGCACCAACACAAGTGCGAAAAGTGGTTTTTCAACACTATCACAAGTGCAAAAAGTGTTTTTTCCACACTAATACAAGTGCAAAAGTGGTTTCCTGCACCAACACAAGTGTGAAAAGTGGTTTTTCAACACTATCACAAGTGCAAAAAGTGGTTTTTCAACACTAACACAAGTGCGAAAAGTGTTTTTCCCACACTAATACAATAGTGGGGGGGCCAATGTAGCAGATTGAAATGCCCGGTGAAATTGCTTGTTAATTTTTGGACACTGGTTGGGCTGTCTTTAGGGATGATATAAGTTCTAGAAAAAATATGTCTCCAATTGTTTCAAGTTCTTTATGGCGGCCATTTTGGATTTTCAAAATGGCGGATGTCGAAAACGTAAAATTCCATTATCTTGGCTTCTAAATGACCTAGAGTTTCGATTCTGGTGTCCAGTTGTACATTTTTGGGGATAGAGAATTGAATGAAACCTTCTTTAATAACCTACAAGGGATAAAAATAGGTTTTTATGGCACAGCCGAACCAGTGTCCAAAATCTAACTTAATGCACATCTATCTTAATTGTTATTTGTTATTTTTATGTTCCAGATTCGTGACCCTGAGCTATGATGGAGCCAAAAAGCAAGAAAACCAAGAAAGAAACTGATTTCACACTTTGCATTCAGTGCCAGGATCCCCAAGGTGCACTAGTGACTGAGCCAGCACTGGGCTCATATGCAAAGTTTCTCCAGTTCATCCAGGAGAGGGCACGATATGGTGATGCCGACTTCAAACAGATCAGCGAACGATTAAGCTGTTTCACTGCCACTGACTTGAGGAACAATAAAGCAAAGTGGCACCGGGCATGTTATGGATCTACATGCAACACTGCTCACCTGGAGCGTGCTAGAGTTCGCCACCAGAAAGCCTGCGAACATGGCGACACCCAGCATCTTCATAAGAGGTGTGGACGTCCTTCTTCTGCACCTGCCGCTGCAAGTACCTCAGGTTCTACGCAAGACGAGACTCTTCGCTTCACACGTTCATCATCAACTCCATTCAACAGAGACCTTTGTTTCTTCTGTCAAGAGGTCACTAAGGAAAGTGTACATGTTGTATGCACGTTCAACGCAGGTAAACAGCTGAAGAAAGCTGTTGAAGAAGGCAGCAACCACAAGTGGAAAGTTCAGCTGAGTGCTGCCATCAGTGCACATGATGCTCATGCGATCGACGTCAAGTATCATCTCCCATGCTGGGTGCAGAATGTCCAACGTGCTCCCAAGAGTGGGACATCAAGTGATGACAAAGAACACATACTGCAAGAAACTAATGTTATCAAAATAGCCGCAGACATTGAGTTTGTCAGCCTTGTTCGCTCTCTACTCCAAGCTGGTGAAATTCTCAACATGTCTGACCTGAAGTCGGTTTACTCCAGGATTCTTGACAATAATGGTGTGCACAATGTCCCATCACCTACTACCCAAGGCATGAAGGAGAAAATCAACTCTCACATTGATGACGTTCACTTCATGAAACCAAAACGTCGAAACGAGTCAGACTGTGTATTCTCCACTGCCGTGCGTGATGCAGCTGTCGAAGATGCAATGACGAAGACAAATGAAAAAAACATCGAACAACTGTTTGAGAGTGCCTCTGTTCTCCGCAGTGCCATTGCTTGTCAGAACAAGCACCCATGGCAATTTGAAGGAGAAATGAACACTGATGATGCTGAAAAGCATGTACCCAAAGTACTCTATGCTTTCCTCCGCTGGCTACTGGAAGGACCAGCCACGAGCATTGAGCCAGAGACTATGCGCTCAGCCACTATTCATCGAGATGTTATAACCATCAGTCAGAACATCATGTACGGCTACAAGTCAAAACGCCAAGTCACGTACAAGCCCAAAGAGCCAGATGCACCATTCCGCCATCGCTTAGAATGGCCACAGCAGCTTGCCGTTGCCATTGTAGTCCATCAGTCCACCAGAAACAAGAAGCTTCTGGATTTCCTGCATGGGTTCGGTCTGTCTGTTGATTATAGTCGGATCTTGCGGTTGGAGACACAGCTGGCCAACTCAGTCATAGAGTCTACGACAGAACAGGGTGTATACTTTCCAAGAACCATGCGCATAGGGACGTTTGTCTTCTTTGCAGTGGACAACAGTGACTTCAATGAAGACACACCTGATGGGAAGCGGACACTCCATGCTACAGCCTGGGCACTCTACCAACGACGGGAACATGCACCCTCCACAGATGAACATAGAACACTGACACTACATGACCGAAAGGCCAGACACCGCTCACTCAAGGTTCTGACTGCTCCAGACTTTGTTCCTTGCCAAGCACCAAACAAACAATCTGCCACAGGTACCACGTATAGCTTCAAGACACGGTCAAACCCAGATGTCACCAAGCCGTACTCTGCGACGGACACAGTGTGGCTACTTTCACGCACAATCATGCGAACAGCTGAAGCTGAGGACGTACAAGACGACATCATCCCACCAGATGACCAGCTGCAAGCTGCAGAACCCCAGCATGCTGACCCTGTTGGGTCACTCGTCCACGATCCAAAACAACCACCTGGCAGTAGGATCAAGCATCACGATATCCCAACTTGGACAGCCTACAACTCACTGCTCTCCTCTTCGAAGCCTCTGACAGAGGTCAACGCCCTGCCATTGGTAGCAGCACCAGCCCATGAATGGCAAACACTGATAACAGTCTTGAAACAGACACAGCAAATCAACTGCATGGTCATGGGTCCCGATAGGAAGACAGTGATCACCTTAGACATGGCCCTGTATGAGCGAGCCAAACAGCTGGAGATGACCAGAGATGACTGCAAAGGCAAGTGGGTACTGCGACTAGGGGAGATGCACACTGTGATGGCTGCACTGAGGGCTGCTGGGAATGCCATAGAGGACAGTGGTCTTGACGAGGCTTGGTCTGAGGCTGATATCTATGGCCCAACAACGACCAGACAAATACTGGAAGCCAAGCACATGAAGAGGGCTTTGGAGGCCCACATCACCACTGTCCAAGCCCTCTTCGACCTCTATGTGGACGAATTCTTCCAAGAGCATCCCCATCTGAGGGGCCCATGTACCCAGTCAGCACAACAGGTTGCCCAGAGCTGTCATCTACACAACCGAGAGGAGATGACAAGCGCGCAGAACAACATGCTAGCTGTCCTCGAGTCAAACGAAGTCCTGGAGGCCATGGCAAAGTTTGATGAGAGGAAAGAAGCCAAGAGTCCACTGTTCAAGTTTGTGCGACGCTACATGCGGATGATAATGCTGATATACACATTCATCCGTGCCACCCGTGATGGACAATTTGAGCTTCACCTGTCTTCACTGGATGAGATGTGCATATACTTCTTTGCACATGACAAACAGAAATATGCCAGGCTGACTCCCCGGTACCTTGCAGAGATGAAGGCCCTGAAGATGACAGATCCAGGGATCTACCAAGAGTTCATGGATGGGAACTTCAGTGTCCATAAGAATGAAATCCCCTTCTGTGCTGTAGGTGTGGACCATGCACTGGAGCACATCAACAGGATCATGAAGGTGACAGGGGGTATTGTGGGCATTACCCAGAATGCCAGTGCCCGCGAAAGGTTCTTTCTGACAGCACCAGAGCTGAGTAGGCTTGCTGAAGAAGCCCGTCAGATGGCTGGCTCACAATCAGTGACAGCTCACAATCATGGTGTGGCATCAGGCTGATGTACCGGACCCCCAGCTTCCACAACCAACAGAACATGGATGGAGAGCAGAAGGAGATCAGCTGGTGCCCATCACAACCAAGGACCCTCCAGCCCCAGCTGCCATCACACATCTAATCAAATGTAACTGCAAGAAGACCCAATGCATGTCTCACTGCTCATGCAGGTCTCAGCATCTCAACTGTTCTGAGATGTGTATGTGTGGGGCAGATGAAGAGGTGTGTGGTAACACGGGTCAGGAGCGCCCCATGGGAATCGATAACACTGATGATGAGGAGGATGGAGATCCTTCAATGTAACAATGAACACTGCCAACTAAAAATATTGCACAAAGACATTATAAGTGTACATTTGAACACTAAAGTCCAGCCTTTATGTGATTTAGAAGTGAAAATGATGGAAAAAAATATATATATGTGTTGGCATAAGTGCGTGAAAATCCAAGATGGCTGCCATAAGAACCCTTTTGATCATATGTAGGTGTATAAATGTGTGTTTATTGGATTAAGTATCCGCAAATATGTACATTTGGACACCAAAATTAACACTCTAGGTCATTTAGAAGCCAAGATAATGACAATTTCGGTTTTCAACAAACGCCATTTTGATAATCCAAAATGGCCGCTATAAAGAACTTGAAAAAAATGGAGACATATTTTTTCTACAACTTCTATCATCCCTAAAGACAACCCAACCAGTGTCCACAAATTAACATTTGAATTCAACGGGAAAACATTGGCCCCCCCACCACAAGTGCAAAAGTGGTTTCCTGCACCAATACAAGTGCGAAAAGTGGTTTTTCAACACTATCACAAGTGCAAAAAGTGTTTTTTCCACACTAATACAAGTGCAAAAGTGGTTTCCTGCACCAACACAAATGCGAAAAGTGGTTTTTCAACACTAACACAAGTGCGAAAAGTGGTTTTTCAACACTAACACAAGTGCGAAAAGTGGTTTTTCCACACTAATACAAGTGCAAAAGTGGTTTCCTGCACCAACACAAGTGCGAAAAGTGGTTTTTCAACACTATCACAAGGGCAAAAAGTGTTTTTTCCACACTAATACAAGTGCAAAAGTGGTTTCCTGCACCAACACAAGTGCGAAAAGTGGTTTTTCAACACTATCACAAGTGCAAAAAGTGGTTTTTCAACACTATCACAAGTGCAAAAAGTGTTTTTTCCACACTAATACAAGTGCAAAAGTGGTTTCCTGCACCAACACAAGTGCGAAAAGTGGTTTTTCAACACTAACACAAGTGCGAAAAGTGGTTTTTCAACACTAACACAAGTGCGAAAAGCGGTTTTTCCACACTAATACAAGTGCAAAGCGGTTTCCTGCACCAACACAAGTGCGATAAGTGGTTTTTCAACACGAACACAAGAGCGAAAAGTGGTTTTTCAACACGATCACAAGTGCAAAAAGTGCTTTTTCCACACTAATACAAGTGCAAAAGTGGTTTTTCAACACTAACACAAGTGCGAAAAGTGGTATTTCAACACTAACACAAGTGCGAAAAGTGGTTTTTCAACACTAACACAAGTGCGAAAAGTGGTTTTTCCACACTAATACAAGTGCAAAAGTGGTTTCCTGCACCAACACAAGTGCGAAAAGTGGTTTTTCAACACCAACACAAGTGCGAAAAGTGGTTTTTCCACACTAATACAAGTGCAAAAGTGGTTTCCTGCACCAACACAAGTGCGAAAAGTGGTTTTTCAACACTAACACAAGTGCGAAAAGTGTTTTAAAACACTAATACAAGTGCAAAAGTGATTTCCTGCACCAACACAAGTGCGAAAAGTGGTTTTTCAACACTAACACAAGTGCGAAAAGTGGTTTTTCAACACTAACACAAGTGCGAAAAGTGGTTTTTCAACACTAACACAAGTGCGAAAAGTGTTTTTTCCACACTAATACAAGTGCAAAAGTGGTTTCCTGCACCAACACAAGTGCGAAAAGTGGTTTTTCAACACTAACACAAGTGCGAAAAGTGGTTTTTCAACACTAACACAAGTGCGAAACGTGGTTTTTCAACACTAACACAAGTGCGAAAAGTGTTTTTTCCACACTAATACAAGTGCAAAAGTGGTTTCCTGCACCAACACAAGTGCGAAAAGTGGTTTTTCAACACTAACACAAGTGCGAAAAGTGGTTTTTCAACACTAACACAAGTGCGAAAAGTGGTTGTTCAACACTAACACAAGTGCGAAAAGTGGTTTTTCCACACTAATACAAGTGCAAAAGTGGTTTCCTGCACCAACACCAGTGCGAAAAGTGGTTTTTCAACACTAACACAAGTGCAAAAAGTGGTTTTTCAACACTATCACAAGTGCAAAAAGTGTTTTTCCCACACTAATACAAGTGCAAAAGTGGTTTCCTGCACCAATACAAGTGCGAAAAGTGGTTTTTCAACACTAACACAAGTGCGAAAAGTGGTTTTTCAACACTAACACAAGTGCGAAAGGTGGTTTTTCAATACTAACACAAGTGCAAAAGTGGTTTTTCAACACTATCACAAGTGCAAAAAGTGTTTTTTCCACACTAATACAAGTGCAAAAGTGGTTTCCTGCACCAACACAAGTGCGAAAAGTGGTTTTTCAACACTAACACAAGTGCGAAAAGTGGTTTTTCAACACTAACACAAGTGCGAAAAGTGGTTTTTCAACACTATCACAAGTGCAAAAAGTGTTTTTTCCACACTAATACAAGTGCAAAAATGGTTTCCTGCACCAACACAAGTGCGAAAAGTAGTTTTTCAACACTAACACAAATGCGAAAAGTGGTTTTTCAACACTAACACAAGTGCGAAAAGTGGTTTTTCCACACTAATACAAGTGCAAAAGTGGTTTCCTGCACCAACACAAGTGCGAAAAGTGGTTTTTCAACACTATCACAAGTGCGAAAAGTGGTTTTTCCACACTAATACAAGTGCAAAAGTGGTTTCCTGCACCAACACAAGTGCGAAAAGTCGTTTTTCAACACTATCACAAGTGCAAAAAGTGTTTTTTCCACACTAATACAAGTGCAAAAGTGGTTTCCTGCACCAACACAAATGCGAAAAGTGGTTTTTCAACACTAACACAAGTGCGAAAAGTGGTTTTTCAACACTAACACAAGTGCGAAAAGTGGTTTTTCCACACTAATACAAGTGCAAAAGTGGTTTCCTGCACCAACACAAGTGCGAAAAGTGGTTTTTCAACACTATCACAAGGGCAAAAAGTGTTTTTTCCACACTAATACAAGTGCAAAAGTGGTTTCCTGCACCAACACAAGTGCGCAAAGTGGTTTTTCAACACTATCACAAGTGCAAAAAGTGGTTTTTCAACACTAACACAAGTGCGAAAAGTGTTTTTTCCACACTAATACAAGTGCAAAAGCGGTTTCCTGCACCAACACAAGTGCGATAAGTGGTTTTTCAACACGAACACAAGTGCGAAAAGTGGTTTTTCAACACGATCACAAGTGCAAAAAGTGCTTTTTCCACACTAATACAAGTGCAAAAGTGGTTTTTCAACACTAACACAAGTGCGAAAAGTGGTTTTTCAACACTAACACAAGTGCGAAAAGTGGTTTTGCCACACTAATACAAGTGCAAAAGTGGTTTCCTGCACCAACACAAGTGCGAAAAGTAGTTTTTCAACACTAACACAAGTGCGAAAAGTGGTTTTTCAACACTAACACAAGTGCGAAAAGTGGTTTTTCCACACTAATACAAGTGCAAAAGTGGTTTCCTGCACCAACACAAGTGCGAAAAGTGGTTTTTCAACACTAACACAAGTGCGAAAAGTGGTTTTTCAACACTATGACAAGTGCGAAAAGTGGTTTTTCCACACTAATACAAGTGCAAAAGTGGTTTCCTGCACCAACACAAGTGCGAAAAGTGGTTTTTCAACACTAACACAAGTGCGAAAAGTGGTTTTTCAACACTAACACAAGTGCGAAAAGTGGTTGTTCAACACTAACACAAGTGCGAAAAGTGGTTTTTCCACACTAATACAAGTGCAAAAGTGGTTTCCTGCACCAATACAAGTGCGAAAAGTTGTTTTTCAACACTAACACAAGTGCGAAAAGTGGTTTTTCAACACTAACACAAGTGCGAAAGGTGGTTTTCAACACTAACACAAGTGCAAAAGTGGTTTTTCAACACTATCACAAGTGCAAAAAGTGTTTTTTCCACACTAATACAAGTGCAAAAATGGTTTCCTGCACCAACACAAGTGCGAAAAGTAGTTTTTCAACACTAACACAAATACGAAAAGTGGTTTTTCAACACTATCACAAGTGCAAAAAGTGTTTTTTCCACACTAATACAAGTGCAAAAGTGGTTTCCTGCACCAACACAAATGCGAAAAGTGGTTTTTCAACACTAACACAAGTGCGAAAAGTGGTTTTTCAACACTATCACAAGTGCAAAAAGTGTTTTTTCCACACTAATACAAGTGCAAAAGTGGTTTCCTGCACCAACACAAGTGCGAAAAGTGGTTTTTCAACACTAACACAAGTGCGAAAAGTGGTTTTTCAACACTAACACAAGTGCGAAAAGTGGTTTTTCAACACTATCACAAGTGCAAAAAGTGTTTTTTCCACACTAATACAAGTGCAAAAATGGTTTCCTGCACCAACACAAGTGCGAAAAGTAGTTTTTCAACACTAACACAAATGCGAAAAGTGGTTTTTCAACACTATCACAAGTGCAAAAAGTGTTTTTTCCACACTAATACAAGTGCAAAAGTGGTTTCCTGCACCAACACAAATCCGAAAAGTGGTTTTTCAACACGAACACAAGTGCGAAAAGTGGTTTTTCAACACTAACACAAGTGCGAAAAGTGGTTTTTCCACACTAATACAAGTGCAAAAGTGGTTTCCTGCACCAACACAAGTGCGAAAAGTGGTTTTTCAACACTATCACAAGTGCAAAAAGTGTTTTTTCCACACTAATATAAGTGCAAAAGTGGTTTCCTGCACCAACACAAGTGCGAAAAGTGGTTTTTCAAAACTATCACAAGTGCAAAAAGTGGTTTTTCAACACTAACACAAGTGCGAAAAGTGGTTTTTCCACACTAATACAAGTGCAAAAGCGGTTTCCTGCACCAACACAAGTGCGATAAGTGGTTTTTCAACACGAACACAAGTGCGAAAAGTGGTTTTTCAACACGATCACAAGTGCAAAAAGTGCTTTTTCCACACTAATACAAGTGCAAAAGTGGTTTTTCAACACTAACACAAGTGCGAAAAGTGGTTTTTCAACACTAACACAAGTGCGAAAAGTGGTTTTGCCACACTAATTTAAGTGCAAAAGTGGTTTCCTGCACCAACACAAGTGTGAAAAGTGGTTTTTCAACACTAACACAAGTGCGAAAAGTGGTTTTTCAACACTATCACAAGTGCAAAAAGTGTTTTTTCCACACTAATACAAGTGCAAAAGTGGTTTCCTGCACCAACACAAGTGCGAAAAGTAGTTTTTCAACACTAACACCAGTGCGAAAAGTGGTTTTTCAACACTAACACAAGTGCGAAAAGTGGTTTTTCAACACTAACACAAGTGCGAAAAGTGGTTTTTCAACACTAACACAAGTGCGAAAAGTGGTTTTTCAACACTAACACAAGTGCGAAAAGTGGTTTTTCAACACTAACACAAGTGCGAAAAGTGGTTTTTCCACACTAATACAAGTGCAAAAGTGGTTTCCTGCACCAACACAAGTGCGAAAAGTGGTTTTTCAACACTAACACAAGTGCGAAAAGTGGTTTTTCAACACTATCACAAGTGCGAAAAGTGGTTTTTCCACACTAATACAAGTGCAAAAGTGGTTTCCTGCACCAACACAAGTGCGAAAAGTGGTTTTTCAACACTAACACAAGTGCGAAAAGTCGTTTTCAACACTAACACAAGTGCGAAAAGTGGTTTTTCAACACTAACACAAGTGCGAAAAATGGTTGTTCAACACTAACACAAGTGCGAAAAGTGGTTGTTCAACACTAACACAAGTGCGAAAAGTGGTTTTTCCACACTAATACAAGTGCAAAAGTGGTTTCCTGCACCAACACCAGTGCGAAAAGTGGTTTTTCAACACTAACACAAGTGCAAAAAGTGGTTTTTCAACACTATCACAAGTGCAAAAAGTGTTTTTCCAACACTAATACAAGTGCAAAAGTGGTTTCCTGCACCAATACAAGTGCGAAAAGTGGTTTTTCAACACTAACACAAGTGCGAAAAGTGGTTTTTCAACACTAACACAAGTGCGAAAAGTGGTTTTTCAACACTAACACAAGTGCAAAAAGTGTTTTTTCCACACTAATACAAGTGCAAAAGTGGTTTCCTGCACCAACACAAATGCGAAAAGTGGTTTTTCAACACTAACACAAGTGCGAAAAGTGGTTTTTCAACACTATCACAAGTGCAAAAAGTGTTTTTTCCACACTAATACAAGTGCAAAAGTGGTTTCCTGCACCAACACAAGTGCGAAAAGTGGTTTTTCAACACTATTACAAGTGCCAAAAGTGGTTTTTCAACACTAACACAAGTGCGAAAAGTGGTTTTTCCACACTAATACAAGTGCAAAAGCGGTTTCCTGCACCAACACAAGTGCGATAAGTGGTTTTTCAACACGAACACAAGTGCGAAAAGTGGTTTTTCAACATGATCACAAGTGCAAAAAGTGCTTTTTCCACACTAATACAAGTGCAAAAGTGGTTTTTCAACACTAACACAAGTGCGAAAAGTGGTTTTTCAACACTAACACAAGTGCGAAAAGTGGTTTTTCAACACTAACACAAGTGTGAAAAGTGGTTTTTCCACACTAATACAAGTGCAAAAGTGGTTTCCTGCACCAACACAAGTGCGAAAAGTGGTTTTTCAACACTAACACAAGTGCGAAAAGTGGTTTTTCAACACTAACACAAGTGCGAAAAGTGGTTTTTCAACACTAACACAAGTGCGAAAAGTGGTTTTTCAACACTAACACAAGTGCGAAAAGTGGTTTTTCCACACTAACACAAGTGCAAAAGTGGTTTTTCAACACTATCACAAGTGCAAAAAGTGTTTTTACCACACTAATACAAGTGCAAAAGTGGTTTCCTGCACCAACACAAGTGCGAAAAGTGGTTTTTCAACACTAACACAAGTGCGAAAAGTGGTTTTTCAACACTAACACAAGTGCGAAAAGTGGTTTTTCCACACTAATACAAGTGCAAAGCGGTTTCCTGCACCAACACAGGTGCGATAAGTGGTTTTTCAACACGAACACAAGTGCGAAAAGTGGTTTTTCAACACGATCACAAGTGCAAAAAGTGCTTTTTCCACACTAATACAAGTGCAAAAGTGGTTTTTCAACACTAACACAAGTGCGAAAAGTGGTTTTTCAACACTAACACAAGTGCGAAAAGTGGTTTTTCAACACTAACACAAGTGCGAAAAGTGGTTTTTCCACACTAATACAAGTGCAAAAGTGGTTTCCTGCACCAACACAAGTGCGAAAAGTGGTTTTTCAACACCAACACAAGTGCGAAAAGTGGTTTTTCAACACTAACACAAGTGCGAAAAGTGTTTTTCAACACTAATACAAGTGCAAAAGTGATTTCCTGCACCAACACAAGTGCGAAAAGTGGTTTTTCAACACTAACACAAGTGCGAAAAGTGGTTTTTCAACACTAACACAAGTGCGAAAAGTGGTTTTTCAACACTAACACAAGTGCGAAAAGTGTTTTTTCCACACTAATACAAGTGCAAAAGTGGTTTCCTGCACCAACACAAATGCGAAAAGTGGTTTTTCAACACTAACACAAGTGCGAAAAGTGGTTTTTCAACACTAACACAAGTGCGAAAAGTGGTTTTTCAACACTAACACAAGTGCGAAAAGTGTTTTTTCCACACTAATACAAGTGCAAAAGTGGTTTCCTGCACCAACACAAGTGCGAAAAGTGGTTTTTCAACACTAACACAAGTGCGAAAAGTGGTTTTTCAACACTAACACAAGTGCGAAAAGTGGTTGTTCAACACTAACACAAGTGTGAAAAGTGGTTTTTCCACACTAATACAAGTGCAAAAGTGGTTTCCTGCACCAACACCAGTGCGAAAAGTGGTTTTTCAACACTAACACAAGTGCAAAAAGTGGTTTTTCAACACTATCACAAGTGCAAAAAGTGTTTTTCCCACACTAATACAAGTGCAAAAGTGGTTTCCTGCACCAATACAAGTGCGAAAAGTGGTTTTTCAACACTAACACAAGTGCGAAAGGTGGTTTTTCAATACTAACACAAGTGCAAAAGTGGTTTTTCAACACTATCACAAGTGCAAAAAGTGTTTTTTCCACACTAATACAAGTGCAAAAGTGGTTTCCTGCACCAACACAAGTGCGAAAAGTGGTTTTTCAACACGAACACAAGTGCAAAAAGTGTTTTTTCCACACTAATACAAGTGCAAAAATGGTTTCCTGCACCAACACAAGTGCGAAAAGTGGTTTTTCAACACTATCACAAGTGCAAAAAGTGTTTTTTCCACACTAATACAAGTGCAAAAGTGGTTTCCTGCACCAACACAAGTGCGAAAAGTGGTTTTTCAACACTATCACAAGTGCGAAAAGTGGTTTTTGCACACTAATACAAGTGCAAAAGTGGTTTCCTGCATCAACACAAGTGCGAAAAGTGGTTTTTCAACACTATCACAAGTGCAAAAAGTGTTTTTTCCACACTAATACAAGTGCAAAAGTGGTTTCCTGCACCAACACAAGTGCGAAAAGTGGTTTTTCAACACTATCACAAGTGCAAAAAGTGGTTTTTCAACACTAACACAAGTGCGAAAAGTGTTTTTCCCACACTAATACAAGTGCAAAAGTGGTTTCCTGCACCAATACAAGTGCGAAAAGTGGTTTTTCAACACTAACACAAGTGCGAAAAGTGGTTTTTCAACACTAACACAAGTGCGAAAGGTGGTTTTTCAACACTAACACAAGTGCAAAAGTGGTTTTTCAACACTATCACAAGTGCAAAAAGTGTTTTTTCCACACTAATACAAGTGCAAAAGTGGTTTCCTGCACCAACACAAGTGCGAAAAGTGGTTTTTCAACACTAACACAAGTGCGAAAAGTAGTTTTTCAACACTAACACAAGTGCGAAAAGTGATTTTTCAACACTATCACAAGTGCAAAAAGTGTTTTTTCCACACTAATACAAGTGCAAAAGTGGTTTCCTGCACCAACACAAGTGCGAAAAGTAGTTTTTCAACACTAACACAAATGCGAAAAGTGGTTTTTCAACACTATCACAAGTGCAAAAAGTGTTTTTTCCACACTAATACAAGTGCAAAAGTGGTTTCCTGCACCAACACAAATGCGAAAAGTGGTTTTTCAACACTACCACAAGTGCGAAAAGTGGTTTTTCAACACTAACACAAGTGCGAAAAGTGGTTTTTCCACACTAATACAAGTGCAAAAGTGGTTTCCTGCACCAACACAAGTGCGAAAAGTGGTTTTTCAACACTATCACAAGTGCAAAAAGTGTTTTTTCCACACTAATACAAGTGCAAAAGTGGTTTCCTGCACCAACACAAGTGTGAAAAGTGGTTTTTCAACACTATCACAAGTGCAAAAAGTGGTTTTTCAACACTAACACAAGTGCGAAAAGTGTTTTTCCCACACTAATACAAGTGCAAAAGTGGTTTCCTGCACCAATACAAGTGCGAAAAGTGGTTTTTCAACACTATCACAAGTGCAAAAAGTGTTTTTTCCACACTAATACAAGTGCAAAAGTGGTTTCCTGCACCAACACAAATGCGAAAAGTGGTTTTTCAACACTAACACAAGTGCGAAAAGTGGTTTTTCAACACTAACACAAGTGCGAAAAGTGGTTTTTCCACACTAATACAAGTGCAAAAGTGGTTTCCTGCACCAACACAAGTGCGAAAAGTGGTTTTTCAACACTATCACAAGGGCAAAAAGTGTTTTTTCCACACTAATACAAGTGCAAAAGTGGTTTCCTGCACCAACACAAGTGCGAAAAGTGGTTTTTCAACACTATCACAAGTGCAAAAAGTGGTTTTTCAACACTATCACAAGTGCAAAAAGTGTTTTTTCCACACTAATACAAGTGCAAAAGTGGTTTCCTGCACCAACACAAGTGCGAAAAGTGGTTTTTCAACACTAACACAAGTGCGAAAAGTGGTTTTTCAACACTAACACAAGTGCGAAAAGTGGTTTTTCCACACTAATACAAGTGCAAAGCGGTTTCCTGCACCAACACAAGTGCGATAAGTGGTTTTTCAACATGAACACAAGAGCGAAAAGTGGTTTTTCAACACGATCACAAGTGCAAAAAGTGCTTTTTCCACACTAATACAAGTGCAAAAGTGGTTTTTCAACACTAACACAAGTGCGAAAAGTGGTATTTCAACACAAACACAAGTGCGAAAAGTGGTTTTTCAACACTAACACAAGTGCGAAAAGTGGTTTTTCCACACTAATACAAGTGCAAAAGTGGTTTCCTGCACCAACACAAGTGCGAAAAGTGGTTTTTCAACACCAACACAAGTGCGAAAAGTGGTTTTTCCACACTAATACAAGTGCAAAAGTGGTTTCCTGCAACAACACAAGTGCGAAAAGTGGTTTTTCAACACTAACACAAGTGCGAAAAGTGGTTTTTCAACACTAACACAAGTGCGAAAAGTGGTTTTTCAACACTAACACAAGTGCGAAAAGTGTTTTTTCCACACTAATACAAGTGCAAAAGTGGTTTCCTGCACCAACACAAGTGCGAAAAGTGGTTTTTCAACACTAACACAAGTGCGAAAAGTGGTTTTTCAACACTAACACAAGTGCGAAAAGTGGTTTTTCAACACTAACACAAGTGCGAAAAGTGTTTTTTCCACACTAATACAAGTGCAAAAGTGGTTTCCTGCACCAACACAAGTGCGAAAAGTGGTTTTTCAACACTAACACAAGTGCGAAAAGTGGTTTTTCAACACTAACACAAGTGCGAAAAGTGGTTGTTCAACACTAACACAAGTGCGAAAAGTGGTTTTTCCACACTAATACAAGTGCAAAAGTGGTTTCCTGCACCAACACCAGTGCGAAAAGTGGTTTTTCAACACTAACACAAGTGCAAAAAGTGGTTTTTCAACACTATCACAAGTGCAAAAAGTGTTTTTCCCACACTAATACAAGTGCAAAAGTGGTTTCCTGCACCAATACAAGTGCGAAAAGTGGTTTTTCAACACTAACACAAGTGCGAAAAGTGGTTTTTCAACACTAACACAAGTGCGAAAGGTGGTTTTTCAATACTAACACAAGTGCAAAAGTGGTTTTTCAACACTATCACAAGTGCAAAAAGTGTTTTTTCCACACTAATACAAGTGCAAAAGTGGTTTCCTGCACCAACACAAGTGCGAAAAGTGGTTTTTCAACACTAACACAAGTGCGAAAAGTGGTTTTTCAACACTAACACAAGTGCGAAAAGTGGTTTTTCAACACTATCACAAGTGCAAAAAGTGTTTTTTCCACACTAATACAAGTGCAAAAATGGTTTCCTGCACCAACACAAGTGCGAAAAGTAGTTTTTCAACACTAACACAAATGCGAAAAGTGGTTTTTCAACACTAACACAAGTGCGAAAAGTGGTTTTTCAACACTATCACAAGTGCGAAAAGTGGTTTTTCCACACTAATACAAGTGCAAAAGTGGTTTCCTGCACCAACACAAGTGCGAAAAGTGGTTTTTCAACACTAACACAAGTGCGAAAAGTGGTTTTTCAACACTAACACAAGTGCGAAAAGTGGTTGTTCAACACTAACACAAGTGCGAAAAGTGGTTTTTCCACACTAATACAAGTGCAAAAGTGGTTTCCTGCACCAATACAAGTGCGAAAAGTGGTTTTTCAACACTAACACAAGTGCGAAAAGTGGTTTTTCAACACTAACACAAGTGCGAAAGGTGGTTTTCAACACTAACACAAGTGCAAAAGTGGTTTTTCAACACTATCACAAGTGCAAAAAGTGTTTTTTCCACACTAATACAAGTGCAAAAGTGGTTTCCTGCACGAACACAAGTGCGAAAAGTGTTTTTTCAACACTAACACAAGTGCGAAAAATGGTTTTTCAACACTAACACAAGTGCGAAAAGTGGTTTTTCAACACTAACACAAGTGCGAAAAGTGGTTTTTCAACAATAACACAAGTGCAAAAAGTGGTTTTTCAACACTAACACAAGTGCGAAAAGTGGTTTTTCAACACTAACACAAGTGCAAAAAGTGGTTTTTCAACACTAACACAAGTGCGAAAAGTGGTTTTTCAACACTAACACAAGTGGGAAAAGTGGTTTTTCAACACTAACACAAGTGCGAAAAGTGGTTTTTCAACACTAATACAAGTGCGAAAAGTGGTTTTTCAACACTAACACAAGTGCGAAAAGTGGTTTTTCAACACTAACACAAGTGCGAAAAGTGGTTTTTCAACACTAACACAAGTGCGAAAAGTGGTTTTTCAACACTAACACAAGTGCGAAAAGTGGTTTTTCAACACTAACACAAGTGCGAAAAGTGGTTTTTCAACACTAACACAAGTGTAAAAAGTGGTTTTTCAACACTAACACAAGTGCGAAAAGTGGTTTTTCAACATTAACACAAGTGCGAAAAGTGGTTTTTCCACACTAATACAAGTGTAAAAGTGGTTTCCTGCACCAACACAAGTGCGAAAAGTGGTTTTTCAACACTAACACATGTGCGAAAAGTGGTTTTTCCACACTAATACAAGTGCAAAAGTGGTTTACTGCACCAACACAAGTGCGAAAAGTGGTTTTTCAACACTAACACAAGTGTGAAAAGTGGTTTTTCAACACTAACACAAGTGCGAAAAGTGGTTTTTCAACACTATCACAAGTGCAAAAAGTGTTTTTTCCACACTAATACAAGTGCAAAAGTGGTTTCCTGCACCAACACAAGTGGGAAAAGTGGTTTTTCAAAACTAACACAAGTGCGAAAAGTGGTTTTTCAACAATAACACAAGTGTGAAAAGTGGTTTTTCCACACTAATACAAGTGCAAAAGTGGTTTCCTGCACCAACACAAGTGCGAAAAGTGGTTTTTCAACACTAACACAAGTGCGAAAAGTGGTTTTTCAACACTATCACAAGTGCAAAAACTGTTTTTTCCACACTAATACAAGTGCAAAAGTGGTTTCCTGCAGCAACATAAGTGCGAAAAGTGGTTTTCCAACACTAACACAAGTGCGAAAAGTGGTTTTTCAACACTAACACAAGTGCGAAAAGTGGTTTTTCAACACTAACACATGCGCGAAAAGTGGTTTTTCAACACTAACACAAGTGCGAAAAGTGGTTTTTCAACACTAACACAAGTGCGAAAAGTGGTTTTTCAACACTAACACAAGTGCGAAAAGTGGTTTTTCAACACTAACACAAGTGTGAAAAGTGGTTTTTCAACACTAACACAAGTGCGAAAAGTGGTTTTTCAACACTAACACAAGTGCGAAAAGTGGTTTTTCAACCCTAACACAAGTGCGAAAAGTGGTTTTTCAACACTATCACAAGTGCAAAAAGTGTTTTTTCCACACTAATACAAGTGCAAAAGTGGTTTCCTGCACCAACATAAGTGCGAAAAGTGGTTTTCCAACACTAACACAAGTGCGAAAAGTGGTTTTTCCACACTAATACAAGTGCAAAAGTGGTTTCCTGCTCCAACACAAGTGCGAAAAGTGGTTTTTCAACACTAACACAAGTGCGAAATGTGGTTTTTCAACACTATCACAAGTGCAAAAAGTGTTTTTTCCACACTAATACAAGTGCAAAAGTGGTTTCCTGCACCAACACAAGTGCGAAAAGTGGTTTTTCAACACTAACACAAGTGCGAAAAGTGGTTTTTCAACACTAACACAAGTGCGAAAAGTGGTTTTTCAACACTATCACAAGTGCAAAAAGTGTTTTTTCCACACTAATACAAGTGCAAAAGTGGTTTCCTCCACCAACACAAGTGGGAAAAGTGGTTTTTCAAAACTAACACAAGTGCGAAAAGTGGTTTTTCAACACTAACACAAGTGTGAAAAGTGGTTTTTCCACACTAATACAAGTGCAAAAGTGGTTTCCTGCACCAACACAAGTGCGAAAAGTGGTTTTTCAACACTAACACAAGTGCGAAAAGTGGTTTTTCAACACTATCACAAGTGCAAAAACTGTTTTTTCCACACTAATACAAGTGCAAAAGTGGTTTCCTGCAGCAACACAAGTGCGAAAAGTGGTGTTTCAACACTAACACAAGTGCGAAAAGTGGTTTTTCAACACTAACACAAGTGCGAAAAGTGTTTTTTCAACACTATCACAAGTGCAAAAAGTGTTTTTTCCACACTAATACAAGTGCAAAAGTGGTTTCCTGCACCAACATAAGTGCGAAAAGTGGTTTTCCAACACTAACACAAGTGCGAAAAGTGGTTTTTCCACACTAATACAAGTGCAAAAGTGGTTTCCTGCACCAACACAAGTGCGAAAAGTGGTTTTTCAACACTAACACAAGTGCGAAATGTGATTTTTCAACACTATCACAAGTGCAAAAAGTGTTTTTTCCACACTAATACAAGTGCAAAAGTGGTTTCCCTCACCAACATAAGTGCGAAAAGTGGTTTTCCAACACTAACACAAGTGCGAAAAGTGGTTTTTCCACACTAATACAAGTGCAAAAGTGGTTTCCTGCTCCAACACAAGTGCGAAAAGTGGTTTTTCAACACTAACACAAGTGCGAAATGTGGTTTTTCAACACTATCACAAGTGCAAAAAGTGTTTTTTCCACACTAATACAAGTGCAAAAGTGGTTTCCTGCACCAACACAAGTGCGAAAAGTGGTTTTTCAACACTAACACAAGTGCGAAAAGTGGTTTTTCAACACTATCACAAGTGCAAAAAGTGTTTTTTCCACACTAATACAAGTGCAAAAGTGGTTTCCTGCACCAACACAAGTGCGAAAAGTGGTTTTTCAACACTAACACAAGTGCGAAAAGTGGTTTTTCAACACTAACACAAGTGCGAAAAGTGGTTTTTCAACACTAACACAAGTGCGAAAAGTGGTTTTTCAACACTAACACAAGTGCGAAAAGTGGTTTTTCAACACTAACACAAGTGCGAAAAGTGGTTTTTCAACACTAACACAAGTGCGAAAAGTGGTTTTTCAACACTAACACAAATGCGAAAAGTGGTTTTTCAACACTAACACAAGTGCGAAAAGTGGTTTTTCAACACTAACACAAGTGCGAAAAGTGGTTTTTCAACACTAACACAAGTGCGAAAAGTGGTTTTTCAACACTAACACAAGTGCGAAAAGTGGTTTTTCAACACTAACACAAGTGCGAAAAGTGGTTTTTCAACACTAACACAAATGCGAAAAGTGGTTTTTCAACACTAACACAAGTGCGAAAAGTGGTTTTTCAACACTATCACAAGTGCAAAAAGTGTTTTTTCCACACTAATACAAGTGCAAAAGTGGTTTCCTGCACCAACATAAGTGCGAAAAGTGGTTTTCCAACACTAACACAAGTGCGAAAAGTGGTTTTTCCACACTAATACAAGTGCAAAAGTGGTTTCCTGCACCAACACAAGTGCGAAAAGTGGTTTTTCAACACTAACACAAGTGCGAAATGTGATTTTTCAACACTATCACAAGTGCAAAAAGTGTTTTTTCCACACTAATACAAGTGCAAAAGTGGTTTCCTGCACCAACACAAGTGCGAAAAGTGGTTTTTCAACACTAACACAAGTGCGAAAAGTGGTTTTTCAATACTATCACAAGTGCAAAAAGTGTTTTTTCCACACTAATACAAGTGCAAAAGTGGTTTCCTGCATGAACACAAGTGCGAAAAGTGTTTTTTCAACACTAACACAAGTGCGAAAAGTGGTTTTTCAACACTAACACAGGTGCGAAAAGTGGTTTTTCAACACTAACACAAGTGCGAAAAGTGGTTTTTCAACACTATCACAAGTGCAAAAAGTGTTTTTTCCACACTAATACAAGTGCAAAAGTGGTTTCCTGCACCAACACAAGTGCGAAAAGTGGTTTTTCAACACTAACACAAGTGCGAAAAGTGGTTTTTCAACACTAACACAACTGCGAAAAGTGTTTTTTCAACACTAACACAAGTGCGAAAAGTAGTTTTTCAACACTAACACAAGTGCAAAAAGTAGTTTTTCAACACTAACACAAGTGCGAAAAGTGGTTTTTCAACACTATCACAAGTGCAAAAGGTGTTTTTTCCACACTAATACAAGTGCAACAGTGGTTTCCTGCACCAACACAAGTGCAAAAAGTGGTTTTTCAACACTAACACAAGTGCGAAAAGTGGTTTTGCAACACTAACACAACTGCGAAAAGTGGTTTTTCAACACTAACACAAGTGCGAAATGTGGTTTTTCAACACTATCACAAGTGCAAAAAGTGTTTTTTCCACACTAATACAAGTGCAAAAGTGGTTTCCTGCACCAACATAAGTGCGAAAAGTGGTTTTCCAACACTAACACAAGTGCGAACAGTGGTTTTTCCACACTAATACAAGTGCAAAAGTGGTTTCCTGCTCCAACACAAGTGCGAAAAGTGGTTTTTCAACACTAACACAAGTGCGAAATGTGGTTTTTCAACACTATCACAAGTGCAAAAAGTGTTTTTTCCACACTAATACAAGTGCAAAAGTGGTTTCCTGCACCAACACAAGTGCGAAAAGTGGTTTTTCAACACTAACACAAGTGCGAAAAGTGGTTTTTCAACACTATCACAAGTGCAAAAAGTGTTTTTTCCACACTAATACAAGTGCAAAAGTGGTTTCCTGCACCAACACAAGTGCGAAAAGTGGTTTTTCAACACTAACACAAGTGCGAAAAGTGGTTTTTCAACACTAACACAAGTGCGAAAAGTGGTTTTTCAACACTAACACAAGTGCGAAAAGTGGTTTTTCAGCACTATCACAAGTGCAAAAAGTGTTTTTTCCACACTAATACAAGTGCAAAAGTGGTTTCCTGCACCAACACAAGTGCGAAAAGTGGTGTTTCAACACTAACACAAGTGCGAAAAGTGGTTTTTCAACACTAACACAAGTGCGAAAAGTGGTTTTTCAACACTATCACAAGTGCAAAAAGTGTTTTTTCCACACTAATACAAGTGCAAAAGTGGTTTCCTGCACCAACATAAGTGCGAAAAGTGGTTTTCCAACACTAACACAAGTGCGAAAAGTGGTTTTTCCACACTAATACAAGTGCAAAAGTGGTTTCCTGCACCAACACAAGTGCGAAAAGTGGTTTTTCAACACTAACACAAGTGCGAAATGTGATTTTTCAACACTATCACAAGTGCAAAAAGTGTTTTTTCCACACTAATACAAGTGCAAAAGTGGTTTCCTGCACCAACACAAGTGCGAAAAGTGGTTTTTCAACACTAACACAAGTGCGAAAAGTGGTTTTTCAAGACTATCACAAGTGCAAAAAGTGTTTTTTCCACACTAATACAAGTGCAAAAGTGGTTTCCTGCACGAAGACAAGTGCGAAAAGTGTTTTTTCAACACTAACACAAGTGCGAAAAGTGGTTTTTCAACACTAACACAAGTGCGAAAAGTGGTTTTTCAACACTAACACAAGTGCGAAAAGTGGTTTTTCAACACTAACACAAGTGCGAAAAGTGGTTTTTCAACACTAACACAAGTGCGAAAAGTGGTTTTTCAACACTAACACAAGTGCAAAAAGTGGTTTTTCAACACTAACACAAGTGCGAAAAGTGGTTTTTCAACACTAACACAAGTGGGAAAAGTGGTTTTTCAACACTAACACAAGTGCAAAAAGTGGTTTTTCAACACTAATACAAGTGCGAAAAGTGGTTTTTCAACACTAACACAAGTGCGAAAAGTGGTTTTTCAACACTAACACAAGTGCGAAAAGTGGTTTTTCAACACTAACACAAGTGCGAAAAGTGGTTTTTCAACACTAACACAAGTGCGAAAAGTGGTTTTTCAACACTAACACAAGTGTAAAAAGTGGTTTTTCAACACTAACACAAGTGCGAAAAGTGGTTTTTCAACATTAACACAAGTGCGAAAAGTGGTTTTTCCACACTAATACAGGTGTAAAAGTGGTTTCCTGCACCAACACAAGTGCGAAAAGTGGTTTTTCAACACTAACACAAGTGCGAAAAGTGGTTTTTCCACACTAATACAAGTGCAAAAGTGGTTTACTGCACCAACACAAGTGCGAAAAGTGGTTTTTCAACACTAACACAAGTGTGAAAAGTGGTTTTTCAACACTAACACAAGTGCGAAAAGTGGTTTTTCAACACTATCACAAGTGCAAAAAGTGTTTTTTCCACACTAATACAAGTGCAAAAGTGGTTTCCTGCACCAACACAAGTGGGAAAAGTGGTTTTTCAAAACTAACACAAGTGCAAAAAGTGGTTTTTCAACAATAACACAAGTGTGAAAAGTGGTTTTTCCACACTAATACAAGTGCAAAAGTGGTTTCCTGCACCAACACAAGTGCGAAAAGTGGTTTTTCAACACTATCACAAGTGCAAAAACTGTTTTTTCCACACTAATACAAGTGCAAAAGTGGTTTCCTGCAGCAACATAAGTGCGAAAAGTGGTTTTCCAACACTAACACAAGTGCGAAAAGTGGTTTTTCAACACTAACACAAGTGCGAAAAGTGGTTTTTCAACACTAACACAAGCGCGAAAAGTGGTTTTTCAACACTAACACAAGTGCGAAAAGTGGTTTTTCAACACTAACACAAGTGCGAAAAGTGGTTTTTCAACACTAACACAAGTGTGAAAAGTGGTTTTTCAACACTAACACAAGTGCGAAAAGTGGTTTTTCAACACTAACACAAGTGCGAAAAGTGGTTTTTCAACCCTAACACAAGTGCGAAAAGTGGTTTTTCAACACTATCACAAGTGCAAAAAGTGTTTTTTCCACACTAATACAAGTGCAAAAGTGGTTTC
Organism: Myxine glutinosa; assembly: GCF_964187855.1. Classification (NCBI taxonomy): domain Eukaryota; kingdom Metazoa; phylum Chordata; class Myxini; order Myxiniformes; family Myxinidae; genus Myxine; species Myxine glutinosa. Next base: position 18,126 of record NW_027617225.1, on the reverse strand, counting down.
CTGCACCAACATAAGTGCGAAAAGTGGTTTTCCAACACTAACACAAGTGCGAAAAGTGGTTTTTCCACACTAATACAAGTGCAAAAGTGGTTTCCTGCTCCAACACAAGTGCGAAAAGTGGTTTTTCAACACTAACACAAGTGCGAAATGTGGTTTTTCAACACTATCACAAGTGCAAAAAGTGTTTTTTCCACAATAATACAAGTGCAAAAGTGGTTTCCTGCACCAACACAAGTGCGAAAAGTGGTTTTTCAACACTAACACAAGTGCGAAAAGTGGTTTTTCAACACTAACACAAGTGCGAAAAGTGGTTTTTCAACACTATCACAAGTGCAAAAAGTGTTTTTTCCACACTAATACAAGTGCAAAAGTGGTTTCCTCCACCAACACAAGTGGGAAAAGTGGTTTTTCAAAACTAACACAAGTGCGAAAAGTGGTTTTTCAACACTAACACAAGTGTGAAAAGTGGTTTTTCCACACTAATACAAGTGCAAAAGTGGTTTCCTGCACCAACACAAGTGCAAAAAGTGGTTTTTCAACACTAACACAAGTGCGAAAAGTGGTTTTTCAACACTATCACAAGTGCAAAAAGTGTTTTTTCCACACTAATACAAGTGCAAAAGTGGTTTCCTGCACCAACACAAGTGCGAAAAGTGGTTTTTCAACACTAACACAAGTGCGAAAAGTGGTTTTTCAACACTAACACAAGTGCGAAAAGTGGTTTTTCAACACTAACACAAGTGCGAAAAGTGGTTTTTCAGCACTATCACAAGTGCAAAAAGTGTTTTTTCCACACTAATACAAGTGCAAAAGTGGTTTCCTGCACCAACACAAGTGCGAAAGTGGTGTTTCAACACTAACACAAGTGCGAAAAGTGGTTTTTCAACACTAACACAAGTGCGAAAAGTGGTTTTTCAACACTATCACAAGTGCAAAAAGTGTTTTTTCCACACTAATACAAGTGCAAAAGTGGTTTCCTGCACCAACATAAGTGCGAAAAGTGGTTTTCCAACACTAACACAAGTGCGAAAAGTGGTTTTTCCACACTAATACAAGTGCAAAAGTGGTTTCCTGCACTAACACAAGTGCGAAAAGTGGTTTTTCAACACTAACACAAGTGCGAAATGTGATTTTTCAACACTATCACAAGTGCAAAAAGTGTTTTTTCCACACTAATACAAGTGCAAAAGTGGTTTCCTGCACCAACACAAGTGCGAAAAGTGGTTTTTCAACACTAACACAAGTGCGAAAAGTGGTTTTTCAACACTAACACAAGTGCGAAAAGTGGTTTTTCAACAATAACACAAGTGCGAAAAGTGGTTTTTCAACACTAACACAAGTGCGAAAAGTGGTTTTTCAACACTAACACAAGTGCAAAAAGTGGTTTTTCAACACTAACACAAGTGCGAAAAGTGGTTTTTCAACACTAACACAAGTGGGAAAAGTGGTTTTTCAACACTAACACAAGTGCGAAAGTGGTTTCCTGCACCAACATAAGTGCGAAAAGTGGTTTTCCAACACTAACACAAGTGCGAAAAGTGGTTTTTCCACACTAATACAAGTGCAAAAGTGGTTTCCTGCACCAACACAAGTGCGAAAAGTGGTTTTTCAACACTAACACAAGTGCGAAATGTGATTTTTCAACACTATCACAAGTGCAAAAAGTGTTTTTTCCACACTAATACAAGTGCAAAAGTGGTTTCCCTCACCAACATAAGTGCGAAAAGTGGTTTTCCAACACTAACACAAGTGCGAAAAGTGGTTTTTCCACACTAATACAAGTGCAAAAGTGGTTTCCTGCTCCAACACAAGTGCGAAAAGTGGTTTTTCAACACTAACACAAGTGCGAAATGTGGTTTTTCAACACTATCACAAGTGCAAAAAGTGTTTTTTCCACACTAATACAAGTGCAAAAGTGGTTTCCTGCACCAACACAAGTGCGAAAAGTGGTTTTTCAACACTAACACAAGTGCGAAAAGTGGTTTTTCAACACTATCACAAGTGCAAAAAGTGTTTTTTCCACACTAATACAAGTGCAAAAGTGGTTTCCTGCACCAACACAAGTGCGAAAAGTGGTTTTTCAACACTAACACAAGTGCGAAAAGTGGTTTTTCAGCACTATCACAAGTGCAAAAAGTGTTTTTTCCACACTAATACAAGTGCAAAAGTGGTTTCCTGCACCAACACAAGTGCGAAAGTGGTGTTTCAACACTAACACAAGTGCGAAAAGTGGTTTTTCAACACTAACACAAGTGCGAAAAGTGGTTTTTCAACACTATCACAAGTGCAAAAAGTGTTTTTTCCACACTAATACAAGTGCAAAAGTGGTTTCCTGCACCAACATAAGTGCGAAAAGTGGTTTTCCAACACTAACACAAGTGCGAAAAGTGGTTTTTCCACACTAATACAAGTGCAAAAGTGGTTTCCTGCACCAACACAAGTGCGAAAAGTGGTTTTTCAACACTAACACAAGTGCGAAATGTGATTTTTCAACACTATCACAAGTGCAAAAAGTGTTTTTTCCACACTAATACAAGTGCAAAAGTGGTTTCCTGCACCAACACAAGTGCGAAAAGTGGTTTTTCAACACTAACACAAGTGCGAAAAGTGGTTTTTCAATACTATCACAAGTGCAACAAGTGTTTTTTCCACACTAATACAAGTGCAAAAGTGGTTTCCTGCATGAACACAAGTGCGAAAAGTGTTTTTTCAACACTAACACAAGTGCGAAAAGTGGTTTTTCAACACTAACACAGGTGCGAAAAGTGGTTTTTCAACACTAACACAAGTGCGAAAAGTGGTTTTTCAACACTATCACAAGTGCAAAAAGTGTTTTTTCCACACTAATACAAGTGCAAAAGTGGTTTCCTGCACCAACACAAGTGCGAAAAGTGGTTTTTCAACACTAACACAAGTGCGAAAAGTGGTTTTTCAACACTAACACAACTGCGAAAAGTGTTTTTTCAACACTAACACAAGTGCGAAAAGTAGTTTTTCAACACTAACACAAGTGCAAAAAGTAGTTTTTCAACACTAACACAAGTGCGAAAAGTGGTTTTTCAACACTATCACAAGTGCAAAAGGTGTTTTTTCCACACTAATACAAGTGCAACAGTGGTTTCCTGCACCAACACAAGTGCAAAAAGTGGTTTTTCAACACTAACGCAAGTGCGAAAAGTGGTTTTGCAACACTAACACAACTGCGAAAAGTGGTTTTTCAACACTAACACAAGTGCGAAATGTGGTTTTTCAACACTATCACAAGTGCAAAAAGTGTTTTTTCCACACTAATACAAGTGCAAAAGTGGTTTCCTGCACCAACATAAGTGCGAAAAGTGGTTTTCCAACACTAACACAAGTGCGAAAAGTGGTTTTTCCACACTAATACAAGTGCAAAAGTGGTTTCCTGCTCCAACACAAGTGCGAAAAGTGGTTTTTCAACACTAACACAAGTGCGAAATGTGGTTTTTCAACACTATCACAAGTGCAAAAAGTGTTTTTTCCACACTAATACAAGTGCAAAAGTGGTTTCCTGCACCAACACAAGTGCGAAAAGTGGTTTTTCAACACTAACACAAGTGCGAAAAGTGGTTTTTCAACACTATCACAAGTGCAAAAAGTGTTTTTTCCACACTAATACAAGTGCAAAAGTGGTTTCCTGCACCAACACAAGTGCGAAAAGTGGTTTTTCAACACTAACACAAGTGCGAAAAGTGGTTTTTCAACACTAACACAAGTGCGAAAAGTGGTTTTTCAACACTAACACAAGTGCGAAAAGTGGTTTTTCAGCACTATCACAAGTGCAAAAAGTGTTTTTTCCACACTAATACAAGTGCAAAAGTGGTTTCCTGCACCAACACAAGTGCGAAAAGTGGTGTTTCAACACTAACACAAGTGCGAAAAGTGGTTTTTCAACACTAACACAAGTGCGAAAAGTGGTTTTTCAACACTATCACAAGTGCAAAAAGTGTTTTTTCCACACTAATACAAGTGCAAAAGTGGTTTCCTGCACCAACATAAGTGCGAAAAGTGGTTTTCCAACACTAACACAAGTGCGAAAAGTGGTTTTTCCACACTAATACAAGTGCAAAAGTGGTTTCCTGCACCAACACAAGTGCGAAAAGTGGTTTTTCAACACTAACACAAGTGCGAAATGTGATTTTTCAACACTATCACAAGTGCAAAAAGTGTTTTTTCCACACTAATACAAGTGCAAAAGTGGTTTCCTGCACCAACACAAGTGCGAAAAGTGGTTTTTCAACACTAACACAAGTGCGAAAAGTGGTTTTTCAAGACTATCACAAGTGCAAAAAGTGTTTTTTCCACACTAATACAAGTGCAAAAGTGGTTTCCTGCACGAAGACAAGTGCGAAAAGTGTTTTTTCAACACTAACACAAGTGCGAAAAGTGGTTTTTCAACACTAACACAAGTGCGAAAAGTGGTTTTTCAACACTAACACAAGTGCGAAAAGTGGTTTTTCAACACTAACACAAGTGCGAAAAGTGGTTTTTCAACACTAACACAAGTGCGAAAAGTGGTTTTTCAACACTAACACAAGTGCAAAAAGTGGTTTTTCAACACTAACACAAGTGCGAAAAGTGGTTTTTAAACACTAACACAAGTGGGAAAAGTGGTTTTTCAACACTAACACAAGTGCGAAAAGTGGTTTTTCAACACTAATACAAGTGCGAAAAGTGGTTTTTCAACACTAACACAAGTGCGAAAAGTGGTTTTTCAACACTAACACAAGTGCGAAAAGTGGTTTTTCAACACTAACACAAGTGCGAAAAGTGGTTTTTCAACACTAACACAAGTGCGAAAAGTGGTTTTTCAACACTAACACAAGTGTAAAAAGTGGTTTTTCAACACTAACACAAGTGCGAAAAGTGGTTTTTCAACATTAACACAAGTGCGAAAAGTGGTTTTTCCACACTAATACAGGTGTAAAAGTGGTTTCCTGCACCAACACAAGTGCGAAAAGTGGTTTTTCAACACTAACACAAGTGCGAAAAGTGGTTTTTCCACACTAATACAAGTGCAAAAGTGGTTTACTGCACCAACACAAGTGCGAAAAGTGGTTTTTCAACACTAGCACAAGTGTGAAAAGTGGTTTTTCAACACTAACACAAGTGCGAAAAGTGGTTTTTCAACACTATCACAAGTGCAAAAAGTGTTTTTTCCACACTAATACAAGTGCAAAAGTGGTTTCCTGCACCAACACAAGTGGGAAAAGTGGTTTTTCAAAACTAACACAAGTGCGAAAAGTGGTTTTTCAACAATAACACAAGTGTGAAAAGTGGTTTTTCCACACTAATACAAGTGCAAAAGTGGTTTCCTGCACCAACACAAGTGCGAAAAGTGGTTTTTCAACACTATCACAAGTGCAAAAACTGTTTTTTCCACACTAATACAAGTGCAAAAGTGGTTTCCTGCAGCAACATAAGTGCGAAAAGTGGTTTTCCAACACTAACACAAGTGCGAAAAGTGGTTTTTCAACACTAACACAAGTGCGAAAAGTGGTTTTTCAACACTAACACAAGCGCGAAAAGTGGTTTTTCAACACTAACACAAGTGCGAAAAGTGGTTTTTCAACACTAACACAAGTGCGAAAAGTGGTTTTTCAACACTAACACAAGTGTGAAAAGTGGTTTTTCAACACTAACACAAGTGCGAAAAGTGGTTTTTCAACACTAACACAAGTGCGAAAAGTGGTTTTTCAACCCTAACACAAGTGCGAAAAGTGGTTTTTCAACACTATCACAAGTGCAAAAAGTGTTTTTTCCACACTAATACAAGTGCAAAAGTGGTTTCCTGCACCAACATAAGTGCGAAAAGTGGTTTTCCAACACTAACACAAGTGCGAAAAGTGGTTTTTCCACACTAATACAAGTGCAAAAGTGGTTTCCTGCTCCAACACAAGTGCGAAAAGTGGTTTTTCAACACTAACACAAGTGCGAAATGTGGTTTTTCAACACTATCACAAGTGCAAAAAGTGTTTTTTCCACAATAATACAAGTGCAAAAGTGGTTTCCTGCACCAACACAAGTGCGAAAAGTGGTTTTTCAACACTAACACAAGTGCGAAAAGTGGTTTTTCAACACTAACACAAGTGCGAAAAGTGGTTTTTCAACACTATCACAAGTGCAAAAAGTGTTTTTTCCACACTAATACAAGTGCAAAAGTGGTTTCCTCCACCAACACAAGTGGGAAAAGTGGTTTTTCAAAACTAACACAAGTGCGAAAAGTGGTTTTTCAACACTAACACAAGTGTGAAAAGTGGTTTTTCCACACTAATACAAGTGCAAAAGTGGTTTCCTGCACCAACACAAGTGCGAAAAGTGGTTTTTCAACACTAACACAAGTGCGAAAAGTGGTTTTTCAACACTATCACAAGTGCAAAAAGTGTTTTTTCCACACTAATACAAGTGCAAAAGTGGTTTCCTGCACCAACACAAGTGCGAAAAGTGGTTTTTCAACACTAACACAAGTGCGAAAAGTGGTTTTTCAACACCAACACAAGTGCGAAAAGTGGTTTTTCAACACTAACACAAGTGCGAAAAGTGGTTTTTCAGCACTATCACAAGTGCAAAAAGTGTTTTTTCCACACTAATACAAGTGCAAAAGTGGTTTCCTGCACCAACACAAGTGCGAAAGTGGTGTTTCAACACTAACACAAGTGCGAAAAGTGGTTTTTCAACACTAACACAAGTGCGAAAAGTGGTTTTTCAACACTATCACAAGTGCAAAAAGTGTTTTTTCCACACTAATACAAGTGCAAAAGTGGTTTCCTGCACCAACATAAGTGCGAAAAGTGGTTTTCCAACACTAACACAAGTGCGAAAAGTGGTTTTTCCACACTAATACAAGTGCAAAAGTGGTTTCCTGCACCAACACAAGTGCGAAAAGTGGTTTTTCAACACTAACACAAGTGCGAAATGTGATTTTTCAACACTATCACAAGTGCAAAAAGTGTTTTTTCCACACTAATACAAGTGCAAAAGTGGTTTCCTGCACCAACACAAGTGCGAAAAGTGGTTTTTCAACACTAACACAAGTGCGAAAAGTGGTTTTTCAACACTAACACAAGTGCGAAAAGTGGTTTTTCAACAATAACACAAGTGCGAAAAGTGGTTTTTCAACACTAACACAAGTGCGAAAAGTGGTTTTTCAACACTAACACAAGTGCAAAAAGTGGTTTTTCAACACTAACACAAGTGCGAAAAGTGGTTTTTCAACACTAACACAAGTGGGAAAAGTGGTTTTTCAACACTAACACAAGTGCGAAAAGTGGTTTTTCAACACTAATACAAGTGCGAAAAGTGGTTTTTCAACACTAACACAAGTGCGAAAAGTGGTTTTTCAACACTAACACAAGTGCGAAAAGTGGTTTTTCAACACTAACACAAGTGCGAAAAGTGGTTTTTCAACACTAACACAAGTGCGAAAAGTGGTTTTTCAACACTAACACAAGTGTAAAAAGTGGTTTTTCAACACTAACACAAGTGCGAAAAGTGGTTTTTCAACATTAACACAAGTGCGAAAAGTGGTTTTTCCACACTAATACAAGTGTAAAAGTGGTTTCCTGCACCAACACAAGTGCGAAAAGTGGTTTTTCAACACTAACACAAGTGCGAAAAGTGGTTTTTCCACACTAATACAAGTGCAAAAGTGGTTTACTGCACCAACACAAGTGCGAAAAGTGGTTTTTCAACACTAACACAAGTGTGAAAAGTGGTTTTTCAACACTAACACAAGTGCGAAAAGTGGTTTTTCAACACTATCACAAGTGCAAAAAGTGTTTTTTCCACACTAATACAAGTGCAAAAGTGGTTTCCTGCACCAACACAAGTGGGAAAAGTGGTTTTTCAAAACTAACACAAGTGCGAAAAGTGGTTTTTCAACAATAACACAAGTGTGAAAAGTGGTTTTTCCACACTAATACAAGTGCAAAAGTGGTTTCCTGCACCAACACAAGTGCGAAAAGTGGTTTTTCAACACTAACACAAGTGCGAAAAGTGGTTTTTCAACACTATCACAAGTGCAAAAACTGTTTTTTCCACACTAATACAAGTGCAAAAGTGGTTTCCTGCAGCAACATAAGTGCGAAAAGTGGTTTTCCAACACTAACACAAGTGCGAAAAGTGGTTTTTCAACACTAACACAAGTGCGAAAAGTGGTTTTTCAACACTAACACAAGCGCGAAAAGTGGTTTTTCAACACTAACACAAGTGCGAAAAGTGGTTTTTCAACACTAACACAAGTGCGAAAAGTGGTTTTTCAACACTAACACAAGTGCGAAAAGTGGTTTTTCAACACTAACACAAGTGTGAAAAGTGGTTTTTCAACACTAACACAAGTGCGAAAAGTGGTTTTTCAACACTAACACAAGTGCGAAAAGTGGTTTTTCCACACTAATACAAGTGCAAAAGTGGTTTCCTGCACCAACACAAGTGCGAAAAGTGGTTTTTCAACACTAACACAAGTGCGAAATGTGATTTTTCAACACTATCACAAGTGCAAAAAGTGTTTTTTCCACACTAATACAAGTGCAAAAGTGGTTTCCTGCACCAACACAAGTGCGAAAAGTGGTTTTTCAACACTAACACAAGTGCGAAAAGTGGTTTTTCAACACTAACACAAGTGCGAAAAGTGGTTTTTCAACAATAACACAAGTGCGAAAAGTGGTTTTTCAACACTAACACAAGTGCGAAAAGTGGTTTTTCAACACTAACACAAGTGCAAAAAGTGGTTTTTCAACACTAACACAAGTGCGAAAAGTGGTTTTTCAACACTAACACAAGTGGGAAAAGTGGTTTTTCAACACTAACACAAGTGCGAAAAGTGGTTTTTCAACACTAACACAAGTGCGAAAAGTGGTTTTTCAACACTAACACAAGTGCGAAAAGTGGTTTTTCAACACTAACACAAGTGTAAAAAGTGGTTTTTCAACACTAACACAAGTGCGAAAAGTGGTTTTTCAACATTAACACAAGTGCGAAAAGTGGTTTTTCCACACTAATACAAGTGTAAAAGTGGTTTCCTGCACCAACACAAGTGCGAAAAGTGGTTTTTCAACACTAACACAAGTGCGAAAAGTGGTTTTTCCACACTAATACAAGTGCAAAAGTGGTTTACTGCACCAACACAAGTGCGAAAAGTGGTTTTTCAACACTAACACAAGTGTGAAAAGTGGTTTTTCAACACTAACACAAGTGCGAAAAGTGGTTTTTCAACACTATCACAAGTGCAAAAAGTGTTTTTTCCACACTAATACAAGTGCAAAAGTGGTTTCCTGCACCAACACAAGTGGGAAAAGTGGTTTTTCAAAACTAACACAAGTGCGAAAAGTGGTTTTTCAACAATAACACAAGTGTGAAAAGTGGTTTTTCCACACTAATACAAGTGCAAAAGTGGTTTCCTGCACCAACACAAGTGCGAAAAGTGGTTTTTCAACACTAACACAAGTGCGAAAAGTGGTTTTTCAACACTATCACAAGTGCAAAAACTGTTTTTTCCACACTAATACAAGTGCAAAAGTGGTTTCCTGCAGCAACATAAGTGCGAAAAGTGGTTTTCCAACACTAACACAAGTGCGAAAAGTGGTTTTTCAACACTAACACAAGTGCGAAAAGTGGTTTTTCAACACTAACACAAGCGCGAAAAGTGGTTTTTCAACACTAACACAAGTGCGAAAAGTGGTTTTTCAACACTAACACAAGTGCGAAAAGTGGTTTTTCAACACTAACACAAGTGCGAAAAGTGGTTTTTCAACACTAACACAAGTGTGAAAAGTGGTTTTTCAACACTAACACAAGTGCGAAAAGTGGTTTTTCAACACTAACACAAGTGCGAAAAGTGGTTTTTCAACCCTAACACAAGTGCGAAAAGTGGTTTTTCAACACTATCACAAGTGCAAAAAGTGTTTTTTCCACACTAATACAAGTGCAAAAGTGGTTTCCTGCACCAACATAAGTGCGAAAAGTGGTTTTCCAACACTAACACAAGTGCGAAAAGTGGTTTTTCCACACTACTACAAGTGCAAAAGTGGTTTCCTGCTCCAACACAAGTGCGAAAAGTGGTTTTTCAACACTAACACAAGTGCGAAATGTGGTTTTTCAACACTATCACAAGTGCAAAAAGTGTTTTTTCCACACTAATACAAGTGCAAAAGTGGTTTCCTGCACCAACACAAGTGCGAAAAGTGGTTTTTCAACACTAACACAAGTGCGAAAAGTGGTTTTTCAACACTAACACAAGTGCGAAAAGTGGTTTTTCAACACTATCACAAGTGCAAAAAGTGTTTTTTCCACACTAATACAAGTGCAAAAGTGGTTTCCTCCACCAACACAAGTGGGAAAAGTGGTTTTTCAAAACTAACACAAGTGCGAAAAGTGGTTTTTCAACACTAACACAAGTGTGAAAAGTGGTTTTTCCACACTAATACAAGTTCAAAAGTGGTTTCCTGCACCAACACAAGTGCGAAAAGTGGTTTTTCAACACTAACACAAGTGCGAAAAGTGGTTTTTCAACACTATCACAAGTGCAAAAACTGTTTTTTCCACACTAATACAAGTGCAAAAGTGGTTTCCTGCAGCAACATAAGTGCGAAAAGTGGTTTTCCAACACTAACACAAGGGCGAAAAGTGGTTTTTCAACACTAACACAAGTGCGAAAAGTGGTTTTTCAACACTAACACAAGTGCGAAAAGTGGTTTTTCAACACTAACACAAGTGCGAAAAGTGGTTTTTCAACACTAACACAAGTGCGAAAAGTGGTTTTTCAACACTAACACAAGTGCGAAAAGTGGTTTTTCAACACTAACACAAGTGTGAAAAGTGGTTTTTCAACACTAACACAAGTGCGAAAAGTGGTTTTTCAACACTAACACAAGTGCGAAAAGTGGTTTTTCAACCCTAACACAAGTGCGAAAAGTGGTTTTTCAACACTATCACAAGTGCAAAAAGTGTTTGTTAGACACTAATACAAGTGCAAAAGTGGTCTCCTGCACCAACATAAGTGCGAAAAGTGGTTTTTCCACACTAATACAAGTGCAAAAGTGGTTTTCTGCTCCAACACAAGTGCGAAAAGTGGTTTTTCAACACTAACACAAGTGCGAAATGTGGTTTTTCAACACTATCACAAGTGCAAAAAGTGTTTTTTCAACACTAACACAAGTGTGAAAAGTGGTTTTTCAACACTAACACAAGTGCGAAAAGTGGTTTTTCAACAGTAACACAAGTGCGAAAAGTGGTTTTTCAACACTAACACAAGTGCGAAAAGTGGTTTTTCAACACTAACACAAGTGCGAAAAGTGGTTTTTCAACACTAACACAAGTGTGAAAAGTGGTTTTTCAACACTAACACAAGTGCGAAAAGTGGTTTTTCAACACTAACACAAGTGCGAAACGTGGTTTTTCAACACTAACACAAGTGCGAAAAGTGGTTTTTCAACACTAACAGAAGTGTAAAAAGTGGTTTTTCAACACTAACACAAGTGCGAAAAGTGGTTTTTCAACATTAACACAAGTGCGAAAAGTGGTTTTTCCACACTAATACAAGTGTAAAAGTGGTTTCCTGCACCAACACAAGTGCGAAAAGTGGTTTTTCAACACTAACACAAGTGCGAAAAGTGGTTTTTCCACACTAATACAAGTGCAAAAGTGGTTTACTGCACCAACACAAGTGCGAAAATTGGTTTTTCAACACTAACACAAGTGTGAAAAGTGGTTTTTCAACACTAACACAAGTGCGAAAAGTGGTTTTTCAACACTATCACAAGTGCAAAAAGTGTTTTTTCCACACTAATACAAGTGCAAAAGTGGTTTCCTGCACCAACACAAGTGGGAAAAGTGGTTTTTCAAAACTAACACAAGTGCGAAAAGTGGTTTTTCAACACTAACACAAGTGTGAAAAGTGGTTTTTCCACACTAATACAAGTGCAAAAGTGGTTTCCTGCACCAACACAAGTGCGAAAAGTGGTTTTTCAACACTAACACAAGTGCGAAAAGTGGTTTTTCAACACTATCACAAGTGCAAAAACTGTTTTTTCCACACTAATACAAGTGCAAAAGTGGTTTCGTGCAGCAACATAAGTGCGAAAAGTGGTTTTCCAACACTAACACAAGTGCGAAAAGTGGTTTTTCAACACTAACACAAGTGCGAAAAGTGGTTTTTCAACACTAACACAAGCGCGAAAAGTGGTTTTTCAACACTAACACAAGTGCGAAAAGTGGTTTTTCAACACTAACACAAGTGCGAAAAGTGGTTTTTCAACACTAACACAAGTGCGAAAAGTGGTTTTTCAACACTAACACAAGTGTGAAAAGTGGTTTTTCAACACTAACACAAGTGCGAAAAGTGGTTTTTCAACACTAACACAAGTGCGAAAAGTGGTTTTTCAACCCTAACACAAGTGCGAAAAGTGGTTTCCTGCACCAACATAAGTGCGAAAAGTGGTTTTCCAACACTAACACAAGTGCGAAAAGTGGTTTTTCCACACTAATACAAGTGCAAAAGTGGTTTCCTGCTCCAACACAAGTGCGAAAAGTGGTTTTTCAACACTAACACAAGTGCGAAATGTGGTTTTTCAACACTATCACAAGTGCAAAAAGTGTTTTTTCCACACTAATACAAGTGCAAAAGTGGTTTCCTGCACCAACACAAGTGCGAAAAGTGGTTTTTCAACACTAACACAAGTGCGAAAAGTGGTTTTTCAACACTAACACAAGTGCGAAAAGTGGTTTTTCAACACTATCACAAGTGCAAAAAGTGTTTTTTCCACACTAATACATGTGCAAAAGTGGTTTCCTCCACCAACACAATTGGGAAAAGTGGTTTTTCAAAACTAACACAAGTGCGAAAAGTGGTTTTTCAACACTAACACAAGTGTGAAAAGTGGTTTTTCCACACTAATACAAGTGCAAAAGTGGTTTCCTGCACCAACACAAGTGCGAAAAGTGGTTTTTCAACACTAACACAAGTGCGAAAAGTGGTTTTTCAACACTATCACAAGTGCAAAAACTGTTTTTTCCACACTAATACAAGTGCAAAAGTGGTTTCCTGCAGCAACATAAGTGCGAAAAGTGGTTTTCCAACACTAACACAAGGGCGAAAAGTGGTTTTTCAACACTAACACAAGTGCGAAAAGTGGTTTTTCAACACTAACACAAGTGCGAAAAGTGGTTTTTCAACACTAACACAAGGGCGAAAAGTGGTTTTTCAACACTAACACAAGTGCGAAAAGTGGTTTTTCAACACTAACACAAGTGCGAAAAGTGGTTTTTCAACACTAACACAAGTGTGAAAAGTGATTTTTCAACACTAACACAAGTGCGAAAAGTGGTTTTTCAACACTAACACAAGTGCGAAAAGTGGTTTTTCAACCCTAACACAAGTGCGAAAAGTGGTTTTTCAACACTATCACAAGTGCAAAAAGTGTTTTTTCCACACTAATACAAGTGCAAAAGTGGTTTCCTGCACCAACATAAGTGCGAAAAGTGGTTTTCCAACACTAACACAAGTGCGAAAAGTGGTTTTTCCACACTAATACAAGTGCAAAAGTGGTTTTCTGCTCCAACACAAGTGCGAAAAGTGGTTTTTCAACACTAACACAAGTGCAAAAGTGGTTTTCTGCACCAACACAAGTGCGAAAAGTGGTTTTTCAACACTAACACAAGTGCGAAAAGTGGTTTTTCAACACTATCACAAGTGCAAAAAGTGTTTTTTCCACACTAATACAAGTGCAAAAGTGGTTTCCTGCACCAACACAAGTGCGAAAAGTGGTTTTTCAACACTAACACAAGTGCGAAAAGTGGTTTTTCAACACTAACACAAGTGCGAAAAGTGGTTTTTCAACACTAACAGAAGTGCGAAAAGTGGTTTTTCAACACTATCACAAGTGCAAAAAGTGTTTTTTCCACACTAATACAAGTGCAAAAGTGGTTTCCTGCACCAACACAAGTGGGAAAAGTGGTTTTTCAACACTAACACAAGTGCGAAAAGTGGTTTTTCAACACTAACACAAGTGCGAAAAGTGGTTTTTCAACACTAACACAAGTGCGAAAAGTGGTTTTTCAACCCTAACACAAGTGCGAAAAGTGGTTTTTCAACACTATCACAAGTGCAAAAAGTGTTTTTTCCACACTAATACAAGTGCAAAAGTGGTTTCCTGCACCAACATAAGTGCGAAAAGTGGTTTTCCAACACTAACACAAGTGCGAAAAGTGGTTTTTCCACACTAATACAAGTGCAAAAGTGGTTTCCTGCTCCAACACAAGTGCGAAAAGTGGTTTTTCAACACTAACACAAGTGCGAAATGTGGTTTTTCAACACTATCACAAGTGCAAAAAGTGTTTTTTCCACACTAATACAAGTGCAAAAGTGGTTTCCTGCACCAACACAAGTGCGAAAAGTGGTTTTTCAACACTAACACAAGTGCGAAAAGTGGTTTTTCAACACTAACACAAGTGCGAAAAGTGGTTTTTCAACACTATCACAAGTGCAAAAAGTGTTTTTTCCACACTAATACAAGTGCAAAAGTGGTTTCCTCCACCAACACAAGTGGGAAAAGTGGTTTTTCAAAACTAACACAAGTGCGAAAAGTGGTTTTTCAACACTAACACAAGTGTGAAAAGTGGTTTTTCCACACTAATACAAGTGCAAAAGTGGTTTCCTGCACCAACACAAGTGCGAAAAGTGGTTTTTCAACACTAACACAAGTGCGAAAAGTGGTTTTTCAACACTATCACAAGTGCAAAAACTGTTTTTTCCACACTAATACAAGTGCAAAAGTGGTTTCCTGCAGCAACATAAGTGCGAAAAGTGGTTTTCCAACACTAACACAAGGGCGAAAAGTGGTTTTTCAACACTAACACAAGTGCGAAAAGTGGTTTTTCAACACTAACACAAGTGCGAAAAGTGGTTTTTCAACACTAACACAAGTGCGAAAAGTGGTTTTTCAACACTAACACAAGTGCGAAAAGTGGTTTTTCAACACTAACACAAGTGCGAAAAGTGGTTTTTCAACACTAACACAAGTGTGAAAAGTGGTTTTTCAACACTAACACAAGTGCGAAAAGTGGTTTTTCAACACTAACACAAGTGCGAAAAGTGGTTTTTCAACCCTAACACAAGTGCGAAAAGTGGTTTTTCAACACTATCACAAGTGCAAAAAGTGTTTGTTAGACACTAATACAAGTGCAAAAGTGGTCTCCTGCACCAACATAAGTGCGAAAAGTGGTTTTTCCACACTAATACAAGTGCAAAAGTGGTTTTCTGCTCCAACACAAGTGCGAAAAGTGGTTTTTCAACACTAACACAAGTGCGAAATGTGGTTTTTCAACACTATCACAAGTGCAAAAAGTGTTTTTTCAACACTAACACAAGTGTGAAAAGTGGTTTTTCAACACTAACACAAGTGCGAAAAGTGGTTTTTCAACACTAACACAAGTGCGAAAAGTGGTTTTTCAACACTAACACAAGTGCGAAAAGTGGTTTTTCAACACTAACACAAGTGCGAAAAGTGGTTTTTCAACACTAACACAAGTGTGAAAAGTGGTTTTTCAACACTAACACAAGTGCGAAAAGTGGTTTTTCAACACTAACACAAGTGCGAAACGTGGTTTTTCAACACTAACACAAGTGCGAAAAGTGGTTTTTCAACACTAACACAAGTGTAAAACGTGGTTTTTCAACACTAACACAAGTGCGAAAAGTGGTTTTTCAACATTAACACAAGTGCGAAAAGTGGTTTTTCCACACTAATACAAGTGTAAAAGTGGTTTCCTGCACCAACACAAGTGCGAAAAGTGGTTTTTCAACACTAACACAAGTGCGAAAAGTGGTTTTTCCACACTAATACAAGTGCAAAAGTGGTTTACTGCACCAACACAAGTGCGAAAAGTGGTTTTTCAACACTAACACAAGTGTGAAAAGTGGTTTTTCAACACTAACACAAGTGCGAAAAGTGGTTTTTCAACACTATCACAAGTGCAAAAAGTGTTTTTTCCACACTAATACAAGTGCAAAAGTGGTTTCCTGCACCAACACAAGTGGGAAAAGTGGTTTTTCAAAACTAACACAAGTGCGAAAAGTGGTTTTTCAACACTAACACAAGTGTGAAAAGTGGTTTTTCCACACTAATACAAGTGCAAAAGTGGTTTCCTGCACCAACACAAGTGCGAAAAGTGGTTTTTCAACACTAACACAAGTGCGAAAAGTGGTTTTTCAACACTATCACAAGTGCAAAAACTGTTTTTTCCACACTAATACAAGTGCAAAAGTGGTTTCCTGCAGCAACATAAGTGCGAAAAGTGGTTTTCCAACACTAACACAAGTGCGAAAAGTGGTTTTTCAACACTAACACAAGTGCGAAAAGTGGTTTTTCAACACTAACACAAGCGCGAAAAGTGGTTTTTCAACACTAACACAAGTGCGAAAAGTGGTTTTTCAACACTAACACAAGTGCGAAAAGTGGTTTTTCAACACTAACACAAGTGCGAAAAGTGGTTTTTCAACACTAACACAAGTGTGAAAAGTGGTTTTTCAACCCTAACACAAGTGCGAAAAGTGGTTTTTCAACACTATCACAAGTGCAAAAAGTGTTTTTTCCACACTAATACAAGTGCAAAAGTGGTTTCCTGCACCAACATAAGTGCGAAAAGTGGTTTTCCAACACTAACACAAGTGCGAAAAGTGGTTTTTCCACACTAATACAAGTGCAAAAGTGGTTTCCTGCTCCAACACAAGTGCGAAAAGTGGTTTTTCAACACTAACACAAGTGCGAAATGTGGTTTTTCAACACTATCACAAGTGCAAAAAGTGTTTTTTCCACACTAATACAAGTGCAAAAGTGGTTTCCTGCACCAACACAAGTGCGAAAAGTGGTTTTTCAACACTAACACAAGTGCGAAAAGTGGTTTTTCAACACTAACACAAGTGCGAAAAGTGGTTTTTCAACACTATCACAAGTGCAAAAAGTGTTTTTTCCACACTAATACAAGTGCAAAAGTGGTTTCCTCCACCAACACAAGTGGGAAAAGTGGTTTTTCAAAACTAACACAAGTGCGAAAAGTGGTTTTTCAACACTAACACAAGTGTGAAAAGTGGTTTTTCCACACTAATACAAGTGCAAAAGTGGTTTCCTGCACCAACACAAGTGCGAAAAGTGGTTTTTCAACACTAACACAAGTGCGAAAAGTGGTTTTTCAACACTATCACAAGTGCAAAAACTGTTTTTTCCACACTAATACAAGTGCAAAAGTGGTTTCCTGCAGCAACATAAGTGCGAAAAGTGGTTTTCCAACACTAACACAAGGGCGAAAAGTGGTTTTTCAACACTAACACAAGTGCGAAAAGTGGTTTTTCAACACTAACACAAGTGCGAAAAGTGGTTTTTCAACACTAACACAAGTGCGAAAAGTGGTTTTTCAACACTAACACAAGTGCGAAAAGTGGTTTTTCAACACTAACACAAGTGCGAAAAGTGGTTTTTCAACACTAACACAAGTGTGAAAAGTGGTTTTTCAACACTAACACAAGTGCGAAAAGTGGTTTTTCAACACTAACACAAGTGCGAAAAGTGGTTTTTCAACCCTAACACAAGTGCAAAAAGTGGTTTTTCAACACTATCACAAGTGCAAAAAGTGTTTGTTAGACACTAATACAAGTGCAAAAGTGGTCTCCTGCACCAACATAAGTGCGAAAAGTGGTTTTTCCACACTAATACAAGTGCAAAAGTGGTTTTCTGCTCCAACACAAGTGCGAAAAGTGGTTTTTCAACACTAACACAAGTGCGAAATGTGGTTTTTCAACACTATCACAAGTGCAAAAAGTGTTTTTTCAACACTAACACAAGTGTGAAAAGTGGTTTTTCAACACTAACACAAGTGCGAAAAGTGGTTTTTCAACACTAACACAAGTGCGAAAAGTGGTTTTTCAACACTAACACAAGTGCGAAAAGTGGTTTTTCAACACTAACACAAGTGCGAAAAGTGGTTTTTCAACACTAACACAAGTGTGAAAAGTGGTTTTTCAACACTAACACAAGTGCGAAAAGTGGTTTTTCAACACTAACACAAGTGCGAAACGTGGTTTTTCAACACTAACACAAGTGCGAAAAGTGGTTT
>NW_027617224.1:0-135118 GCF_964187855.1 Myxine glutinosa | reverse complement strand
AGTGCAAAAAGTGTTATTTTCCCAATACTAACACAAGTGCGAAAAGTGTTTGTTTCAACCACTATCACAAGTGCAAAAAGTGTTTTCTTCCAACACTAATACGAAGTGCTAAAAGTGCTAGAAAGTGGTTTATTGTCAACACTAACACAAGTGCGAAAAGTGTTTTTCAACCTAACCAAGTGCAAAAGTGTTTTTCCACACTAACAAGTGCAAAAGTGGTTTTCCAGCACCAACACAAGTGCGAAAAGTGGTTTTTTCCACACTAACACAAGTCGCAAAAGTGGTTTTTCAACACTAACACAAGTGCGAAAAGTGTTTTTCAACACTAACACAAGTGCGAAAAGTGTTTTTTTCCACACTAATACAAGTGCAAAAGTGGTTTCCCTGCACCAACACAAGTGCGAAAAGTGGTTTTTCAACACTAACACAAGTGCGAAAAGTGGTTTTTCAACACTAACACAAGTGCGAACAAGTGGTTTTTCAACACTAACACAAGTGTGAAAAGTTGTTTTTTTCCACACTAATACAATGCAAAAGTGGTTTCCTGCACCAACACAAGTGCGAAAAGTGGTTTTTCAACACTAACACAAGTGCGAAAAGTGGTTTTTCAACACTAACACAAGGTGCGAAAAGTGGTTTTTTCAACACTAACACAAGTGTTGAAAAGTTGTTTTTCCACACTAATACAATGCAAAAGTGGTTTCCTGCACCAACACAAGTGCGAAAAGTGGTTTTTCAACACTAACACAAGTGTCGAAAAAGTGGTTTTTCAACACTATCACAAGTGCGAAAAGTGTTTTTTCCACACTAATACAAGTGCAAAAGTGGTTTCCTGCACCAACTACAAGTGCGAAAAGTGGTTTTCTCAACACGAACACAAGTGCAAAAAGTGGTTTTTTCAACACTAACACAAGTGCGAAGAAGTGGTTTTTCAACACTATCACAAGTGCAAAAAGTGTTTTTTCCACACTAATACAAGTGCAAAAGTGGTTTCCTGCACCAACACAAGTGCGAAAAGTGGTTTTCTCAACACTAACACAAGTGCAAAAAGTGTTTTTTCCACACTAATACAAGTGCAAAAGTGGTTTCCTGCACCACACAAGGGTGCGAAAAGTGTTTTTTCCACACTAATACAAAGTGCGAAAAGTGGTTTTTCAACACTAACACAGTGCGAAAAGTGGTTTTTCCACACTAATACAAGTGCAAAAGTGGTTTCCTGCACCAACACAGGGTGCGAAAAGTGTTTTTTCACACTAATACAAGTGCGAAAAGTGGTTTTTCAACACTAACACAAGTGCGAAAAGTGGTTTTTCCACACTAATACAAGTGCAAAAGTGGTTTCCTGCACCAACACAAGTGCGAAAAGTGGTTTTTCAACACTAACACAAGTGCCGAAAAGTGGTTTTTCAACACTATCACAAGTGCAAAAAGTGTTTTTTCCACACTAATACAAGTGCAAAAGTGGTTTCCTGCACCAACACATTAGTGCGAAAAGTGGTTTTCTAAACACCAGCACAAGTGCGAAAAGTGGTTTTTCAACACTAACACAAGTGCGAAAAGTGGGGTTTTTCAACACTAACACAAGTGCGAAAAGTGGGTTTTTCAACACTAACACAAGTGCGAAAAGTGGTTTTTCAACACTAACACAAGGGCGAAAAGTGGTTTTTTCCACACTAATACAAGTGCAAAAGTGGTTTCCTGCACCAACACAAGTGCGAAAAGTGGTTTTTCAACACTATCACAAGTGCAAAAAGTGCTTATTTCCAAAACTAACACAAGTGCGAAAAGTGGTTTTTCAACACTATCACAAGTGCAAAAAAGTGTTTTTTTCCACACTAATACAAGTGCAAAAGTGGTTTCCTGCACCAACACAAGTGCGAAAAGTGGTTTTTCAACACTAACACAAGTGCGAAAAGTGGTTTTTCAACACTATCACAAGTGCAAAAAGTGGTTTTTCCACACTAATACAAGTGCAAAAGTGGTTTCCTGCACCCAACACAAGTGCGAAAAGTGGTTTTTCAACACTAACACAAGTGTGAAAAGTGGTTTTCTCAACACTAACACAAGTGCGAAAAGTGGTTTTTCAACACTAACACAAGTGCGAAAAGTGGTTTTTCCACACTAATACAAGTGCAAAAGTGGTTTCCTGCACCAACCAAAAGTGCGAAAAGTGGTTTTTCAACACTAACACAAGTGCGAAAAAGTGTTCTTTTCCACACTAATACAAGTGCAAAAGTGGTTTCCTGCACCAACACAAGTGCGAAAAGTGGTTTTTCAACACTAACACAAGTTGCAAAAAGTGGTTTTTCAACACTAACACAAGTGCGAAAAGTGGTTTTTCAACACTAACACAAGTGCAAAAAGTGGTTTTTCAACACTAACACAAGTGCGAAAAGTGGTTTTTCCACACTAATACAAGTGCAAAAGTGGTTTCCTGCACCAACACAAGTGCGAAAAATGGATTTTCAACACTAACACAAGTGCGAAAAGTGGTTTTTCAACACTAACACAAGTGCGAAAAGTGGTTTTTCAACACTAACACAAGTGCAAAAAGTGGTTTTTCAACACTAACACAAGTGCGAAAAGTGGTTTTTCAACACTATCACAAGTGCAAAAAGTGTTATTTCCAAACTAACACAAGTGCGAAAAGTGGTTTTTTCAACACTAACACAAGTGCGAAAAGTGGTTTTTCAACACTAACACAAGTGCGAAAAGTGGTTTTTCAACACTAACACAAGTGTGAAAAGTTGTTTTTCCACACTAATACAATGCAAAAGTGGTTTCCTGCACCAACACAAGTGGCGAAAAGTGGTTTTTCAACACTAACACAAGTGTGAAAAGTGGTTTTTCAACACTATCACAAGTGCAAAAAGTGTTTTTTCCACACTAATACAAGTGCAAAAAGTGGTTTCCTGCACCAACACAAGTGCGAAAAGTGGTTTTTCACACACGAACACAAGTGCAAAAAGTGGTTTTTCAACACTAACACAAGTGCGAAAAGTGGTTTTTCAACACTATCACAAGTGCAAAAAGTGTTTTTTTCCACACTAATACAAGTGCAAAAGTGGTTTCCTGCACCAAACACAAGTGCGAAAAGGTGGTTTTTCAACACTAACACAAGTGCAAAAAGTGTTTTTTCCACACTAATACAAGTGCAAAAAGTGGTTTCCTGCACCAACACAGGTGCGAAAAGTGTTTTTTCCACACTAATACAAGTGCGAAAAGTGGTTTTTCAACACTAACACAAGTGCGAAAAGTGGTTTTTCCACACTAATACAAGTGCAAAAGTGGTTTCCTGCACCAACACAAGTGCGAAAAGTGGTTTTTTCAACACTAACACAAGTGCGAAAAGTGGTTTTTCAACACTATCACAAGTGCAAAAAGTGTTTTTTCCACACTAATACAAGTGCAAAAGTGGTTTCCTGCACCAACACAAGTGCGAAAAGTGGTTTTTCAACACCAGCACAAGTGCGAAAAGTGGTTTTTTCAACACTAACACAAGTGCGAAAAGTGGGGTTTTTCAACACTAACACAAGTGCGAAAAGTGGGTTTTTCAACACTAACACAAGTGCGAAAAGTGGGTTTTTCAACACTAACACAAGGGCGAAAGTGGTTTTTCCACACTAATACAAGTGCAAAAGTGGTTTCCTGCACCAACACAAGTGCGAAAAGTGGTTTTTCAACACTATCACAAGTGCAAAAAGTGTTATTTCCAAACTAACACAAGTGCGAAAAGTGGTTTTTTCAACACTATCACAAGTGCAAAAAGTGTTTTTTCCACACTAATACAAGTGCAAAAGTGGTTTTTCAACACTAACACAAGTGCGAAAAGTGGTTTTTCAACACTAACACAAGTGCGAAAAATGTTTTTTCCACACTAATACAAGTGCAAAAGTGGTTTCCTGCACCAACACAAGTGCGAAAAGTGGTTTTCAACACTAACACAAGTGCGAAAAGTGGTTTTTCAACACTAACACAAGTGCGAAAAGTGGTTTTTCAACACTAACACAAGTGCGAAAAGTGTTTTTTTCCACACTAATACAAGTGCAAAAGTGGTTTCCTGCACCAACACAAGTGCGAAAAGTGGTTTTTCAACACTTAACACAAGTGCGAAAAGTGGTTTTTCAACACTAACACAAGTGCGAAAAGTGGTTTATCAACACTAACACAAGTGTGAAAAGTTGTTTTTCCACACTAATACAATGCAAAAGTGGTTTCCTGCACCAACACAAGTGCGGAAAAGTGGTTTTTCAACACTAACACAAGTGCGAAAAGTGGTTTTTCAACACTAACACAAGTGCGAAAAGTGGTTTTTCAACACTAACACAAAGTGTGAAAAGTTGTTTTTTCCACACTAATACAATGCAAAAGTGGTTTCCTGCACCAACACAAGTGCGAAAAGTGGTTTTTCAACACTAACACAAGTGTGAAAAGTGGTTTTTCAACACTATCACAAGTGCAAAAAGTGTTTTTTCCACACTAATACAAGCTGCAAAAGTGGTTTCCTGCACCAACACAAGTGCGAAAAGTGGTTTTTCAACACGAACACAAGGTGCAAAAAGTGGTTTTTCAACACTAACACAAGTGCGAAAAGTGGTTTTTCAACACTATCACAAGTGCAAAAAGTGTTTTTTTCCACACTAATACAAGTGCAAAAGTGGTTTCCTGCACCAACACAAGTGCGAAAAGTGGTTTTTCAACACTAACACAAGTGCAAAAAGTGTTTTTTCCACACTAATATCAAGTGCAAAAGTGGTTTCCTGCACCAACACAGGTGCGAAAAGTGTTTTTTCCACACTAAACAAGTGCGAAAAGTGGTTTTTCAACACTAACACAAGTGCGAAAAGTGGTTTTTCCACACTAATACAAGTGCAAAAGTGGTTTCCTGCACCAACACAGGTGCGAAAAGTGTTTTTTCCACACTAATACAAGTGCGAAAAGTGGTTTTTCAACACTAACACAAGTGCGAAAAGTGGTTTTTCCACACTAATACAAGTGCAAAAGTGGTTCCTGCACCAACACAAGTGCGAAAAGTGGTTTTTTCAACACTAACACAAGTGCGAAAAGTGGTTTTTCAACACTATCACAAGTGCGAAAAGTGTTTTTTCCACACTAATACAAGTGCAAAAGTGGTTTCCTGCACCAACACAAGTGCGAAAAGTGGTTTTTTCAACACCAGCACAAGTGCGAAAAGTGGTTTTTCAACACTAAACACAAGTGCGAAAAGTGGGTTTTTCAACACTAACACAAGTGCGAAAAGTGGGTTTTTCAACACTAACACAAGTGCGAAAAGTGTTTTTTCAACACTAACACAAGGGCGAAAAGTGGTTTTTCCACACTAATACAAGTGCAAAAGTGGTTTCCTGCACCAACACAAGTGCGAAAAGTGGTTTTTCAACACTATCACAAGTGCAAAAAGTGTTATTTCCAAACTAACACAAGTGCGAAAAGTGGTTTTTCAACACTATCACAAGTGCAAAAAGTGTTTTTTCCACACTAATACAAGTGCAAAAGTGGTTTCCTGCACCAACACAAGTGCGAAAAGTGGTTTTTCAACACTAACACAAGTGCGAAAAGTGGTTTTTCAACACTAATCACAAGTGCAAAAAGTGGTTTTTCCACACTAATACAAGTGCAAAAGTGGTTTCCTGCACCAACACAAGTGCGAAAAGTGGTTTTTCAACACTAACACAAGTGTGAAAAGTGGTTTTTCAACACTAACACAAGTGCGAAAAGTGGTTTTTCAACACTAACACAAGTGCGAAAAGTGGTTTTTCCACACTAATACAAGTGCAAAAGTGGTTTCCTGCACCAACAAAAGTGCGAAAAGTGGTTTTTCAACACTAACACAAGTGCGAAAAAGTGTTTTTTCCACACTAATACAAGTGCAAAAGTGGTTTCCTGCACCAACACAAGTGCGAAAAGTGGTTTTTTCAACACTAACACAAGTGCAAAAAGTGGTTTTCAACACTAACACAAGTGCGAAAAGTGGTTTTTCAACACTAACACAAGTGCAAAAAAGTGGTTTTTCAACACTAACACAAGGTGCGAAAAGTGGTTTTTTCCACACTAATACAAGTGCAAAAGTGGTTTCCTGCACCAACACAAGTGCGAAAAATGGATTTTCAACACTAACACAAGTGCGAAAAAGTGGTTTTTCAACACTAACACAAGTGCGAAAAGTGGTTTTTCAACACTAACACAAGTGCAAAAAGTGGTTTTTCAACACTAACACAAGTGCGAAAAGTGTTTTTCCACACTAATACAAGTGCAAAAGTGGTTTCCTGTACCACACAAGTGCGAAAAGTGGTTTTTCAACACTATCACAAGTGCAGAAAAGTGTTTTTTCCACACTAATACAAGTGCAAAAGTGGTTTCCTGCACCAACACAAGTGCGAAAAGTGGTTTTTCAACACTAACACAAGTGCGAAAAGTGGTTTTTTCAACACTATCACAAGTGCAAAAAGTGTTTTTTCCACACTAATACAAGTGCAAAAGTGGTTTCCTGCACCAACACAAGTGCGAAATGTGGTTTTTCAACACTAACACAAGTGCGAAAAGTGGTTTTTCAACACTATCACAAGTGCAAAAAGTGTTTTTTCCACAATAATACAAGTGCAAAAGTGGTTTTTCAACACTAACACAAGTGCGAAAAGTGGTTTTTCAACACTAACACAAGTGCGAAAAGTGTTTTTTCCACACTAATACAAGTGCAAAAGTGGTTTCCTGCACCAACACAAGTGCGAAAAGTGGTTTTCAACACTAACACAAGTGCGAAAAGTGGTTTTCTACACTAACACAAGTGCGAAAAGTGGTTTTTCAACACTAACACAAGTGTGAAAAGTTGTTTTTCCACACTAATACAATGCAAAAGTGGTTTCCTGCACCAACACAAGTGCGAAAAGTGGTTTTTCAACACTAACACAAGTGCGAAAAGTGGTTTTTCAACACTATCACAAGTGCAAAAAGTGTTTTTTCCACACTAATACAAGTGCAAAAGTGGTTTCCTGCACCAACACAAGTGCGAAAAGTGGTTTTTCAACACGAACACAAGTGCAAAAAGTGGTTTTTCAACACTAACACAAGTGCGAAAAGTGGTTTTTCAACACTATCACAAGTGCAAAAAGTGTTTTTTCCACACTAATACAAGTGCAAAAGTGGTTTCCTGCACCAACACAAGTGCGAAAAGTGGTTTTTCAACACTAACACAAGTGCAAAAAGTGTTTTTTCCACACTAATACAAGTGCAAAAGTGGGTTTCCTGCACCAACACAAGTGCGAAAAGTGGTTTTTCAACACTAACACAAGTGTGAAAAGTGGTTTTTCAACACTAACACAAGTGCGAAAAGTGGTTTTTCAACACTAACACAAGTGCGAAAAGTGGTTTTTCCACACTAATACAAGTGCAAAAGTGGTTTCCTGCACCAACAAAAGTGCGAAAAGTGGTTTTTCAACACTAACACAAGTGCGAAAAGTGTTTTTTCCACACTAATACAAGTGCAAAAGTGGTTTCCTGCACCAACACAAGTGCGAAAAGTGGTTTTTCAACACTAACACAAGTGCAAAAAGTGGTTTTTCAACACTAACACAAGTGCGAAAAGTGGTTTTTCAACACTAACACAAGTGCAAAAAGTGGTTTTTCAACACTAACACAAGTGCGAAAAGTGGTTTTTCCACACTAATACAAGTGCAAAAGTGGTTTCCTGCACCAACACAAGTGCGAAAAATGGATTTTCAACACTAACACAAGTGCGAAAAGTGGTTTTTCAACACTAACACAAGTGCGAAAAGTGGTTTTTCAACACTAACACAAGTGCAAAAAGTGGTTTTTCAACACTAACACAAGTGCGAAAAGTGGTTTTTCAACACTATCACAAGTGCAAAAAGTGTTATTTCCAAACTAACACAAGTGCGAAAAGTGGTTTTTCAACACTAACACAAGTGCGAAAAGTGGTTTTTCAACACTAACACAAGTGCGAAAAGTGGTTTTTCAACACTAACACAAGTGTGAAAAGTTGTTTTTCCACACTAATACAATGCAAAAGTGGTTTCCTGCACCAACACAAGTGCGAAAAGTGGTTTTTCAACACTAACACAAGTGTGAAAAGTGGTTTTTCAACACTATCACAAGTGCAAAAAGTGTTTTTTCCACACTAATACAAGTGCAAAAGTGGTTTCCTGCACCAACACAAGTGCGAAAAGTGGTTTTTCAACACGAACACAAGTGCAAAAAGTGGTTTTTCAACACTAACACAAGTGCGAAAAGTGGTTTTTCAACACTATCACAAGTGCAAAAAGTGTTTTTTCCACACTAATACAAGTGCAAAAGTGGTTTCCTGCACCAACACAAGTGCGAAAAGTGGTTTTTCAACACTAACACAAGTGCAAAAAGTGTTTTTTCCACACTAATACAAGTGCAAAAGTGGTTTCCTGCACCAACACAGGTGCGAAAAGTGTTTTTTTCCACACTAATACAAGTGCGAAAAGTGGTTTTTCAACACTAACACAAGTGCGAAAAGTGGTTTTTCCACACTAATACAAGTGCAAAAGTGGTTTCCTGCACCAACACAAGTGCGAAAAGTGGTTTTTCAACACTAACACAAGTGCGAAAAGTGGTTTTTCAACACTATCACAAGTGCAAAAAGTGTTTTTTCCACACTAATACAAGTGCAAAAGTGGTTTCCTGCACCAACACAAGTGCGAAAAGTGGTTTTTCAACACCAGCACAAGTGCGAAAAGTGGTTTTTCAACACTAACACAAGTGCGAAAAGTGGGTTTTTCAACACTAACACAAGTGCGAAAAGTGGGTTTTTCAACACTAACACAAGTGCGAAAAGTGGTTTTTCAACACTAACACAAGGGCGAAAAGTGGTTTTTCCACACTAATACAAGTGCAAAAGTGGTTTCCTGCACCAACACAAGTGCGAAAAGTGGTTTTTCAACACTATCACAAGTGCAAAAAGTGTTATTTCCAAACTAACACAAGTGCGAAAAGTGGTTTTTCAACACTATCACAAGTGCAAAAAGTGTTTTTTCCACACTAATACAAGTGCAAAAGTGGTTTTTCAACACTAACACAAGTGCGAAAAGTGGTTTTTCAACACTAACACAAGTGCGAAAAATGTTTTTTCCACACTAATACAAGTGCAAAAGTGGTTTCCTGCACCAACACAAGTGCGAAAAGTGGTTTTTCAACACTAACACAAGTGCGAAAAGTGGTTTTTCAACACTAACACAAGTGCGAAAAGTGGTTTTTCAACACTAACACAAGTGCGAAAAGTGTTTTTTCCACACTAATACAAGTGCAAAAGTGGTTTCCTGCACCAACACAAGTGCGAAAAGTGGTTTTTCAACACTAACACAAGTGCGAAAAGTGGTTTTTCAACACTAACACAAGTGCGAAAAGTGGTTTTTCAACACTAACACAAGTGTGAAAAGTTGTTTTTCCACACTAATACAATGCAAAAGTGGTTTCCTGCACCAACACAAGTGCGAAAAGTGGTTTTTCAACACTAACACAAGTGCGAAAAGTGGTTTTTCAACACTAACACAAGTGCGAAAAGTGGTTTTTCAACACTAACACAAGTGTGAAAAGTTGTTTTTCCACACTAATACAATGCAAAAGTGGTTTCCTGCACCAACACAAGTGCGAAAAGTGGTTTTTCAACACTAACACAAGTGTGAAAAGTGGTTTTTCAACACTATCACAAGTGCAAAAAGTGTTTTTTCCACACTAATACAAGTGCAAAAGTGGTTTCCTGCACCAACACAAGTGCGAAAAGTGGTTTTTCAACACGAACACAAGTGCAAAAAGTGGTTTTTCAACACTAACACAAGTGCGAAAAGTGGTTTTTCAACACTATCACAAGTGCAAAAAGTGTTTTTTCCACACTAATACAAGTGCAAAAGTGGTTTCCTGCACCAACACAAGTGCGAAAAGTGGTTTTTCAACACTAACACAAGTGCAAAAAGTGTTTTTTCCACACTAATACAAGTGCAAAAGTGGTTTCCTGCACCAACACAGGTGCGAAAAGTGTTTTTTCCACACTAATACAAGTGCGAAAAGTGGTTTTTCAACACTAACACAAGTGCGAAAAGTGGTTTTTCCACACTAATACAAGTGCAAAAGTGGTTTCCTGCACCAACACAGGTGCGAAAAGTGTTTTTTCCACACTAATACAAGTGCGAAAAGTGGTTTTTCAACACTAACACAAGTGCGAAAAGTGGTTTTTCCACACTAATACAAGTGCAAAAGTGGTTTCCTGCACCAACACAAGTGCGAAAAGTGGTTTTTCAACACTAACACAAGTGCGAAAAGTGGTTTTTCAACACTATCACAAGTGCAAAAAGTGTTTTTTCCACACTAATACAAGTGCAAAAGTGGTTTCCTGCACCAACACAAGTGCGAAAAGTGGTTTTTCAACACCAGCACAAGTGCGAAAAGTGGTTTTTCAACACTAACACAAGTGCGAAAAGTGGGTTTTTCAACACTAACACAAGTGCGAAAAGTGGGTTTTTCAACACTAACACAAGTGCGAAAAGTGGTTTTTCAACACTAACACAAGGGCGAAAAGTGGTTTTTCCACACTAATACAAGTGCAAAAGTGGTTTCCTGCACCAACACAAGTGCGAAAAGTGGTTTTTCAACACTATCACAAGTGCAAAAAGTGTTATTTCCAAACTAACACAAGTGCGAAAAGTGGTTTTTCAACACTATCACAAGTGCAAAAAGTGTTTTTTCCACACTAATACAAGTGCAAAAGTGGTTTCCTGCACCAACACAAGTGCGAAAAGTGGTTTTTCAACACTAACACAAGTGCGAAAAGTGGTTTTTCAACACTATCACAAGTGCAAAAAGTGGTTTTTCCACACTAATACAAGTGCAAAAGTGGTTTCCTGCACCAACACAAGTGCGAAAAGTGGTTTTTCAACACTAACACAAGTGTGAAAAGTGGTTTTTCAACACTAACACAAGTGCGAAAAGTGGTTTTTCAACACTAACACAAGTGCGAAAAGTGGTTTTTCCACACTAATACAAGTGCAAAAGTGGTTTCCTGCACCAACAAAAGTGCGAAAAGTGGTTTTTCAACACTAACACAAGTGCGAAAAGTGTTTTTTCCACACTAATACAAGTGCAAAAGTGGTTTCCTGCACCAACACAAGTGCGAAAAGTGGTTTTTCAACACTAACACAAGTGCAAAAAGTGGTTTTTCAACACTAACACAAGTGCGAAAAGTGGTTTTTCAACACTAACACAAGTGCAAAAAGTGGTTTTTCAACACTAACACAAGTGCGAAAAGTGGTTTTTCCACACTAATACAAGTGCAAAAGTGGTTTCCTGCACCAACACAAGTGCGAAAAATGGATTTTCAACACTAACACAAGTGCGAAAAGTGGTTTTTCAACACTAACACAAGTGCGAAAAGTGGTTTTTCAACACTAACACAAGTGCAAAAAGTGGTTTTTCAACACTAACACAAGTGCGAAAAGTGGTTTTTCCACACTAATACAAGTGCAAAAGTGGTTTCCTGTACCAACACAAGTGCGAAAAGTGGTTTTTCAACACTATCACAAGTGCAAAAAGTGTTTTTTCCACACTAATACAAGTGCAAAAGTGGTTTCCTGCACCAACACAAGTGCGAAAAGTGGTTTTTCAACACTAACACAAGTGCGAAAAGTGGTTTTTCAACACTATCACAAGTGCAAAAAGTGTTTTTTCCACACTAATACAAGTGCAAAAGTGGTTTCCTGCACCAACACAAGTGCGAAATGTGGTTTTTCAACACTAACACAAGTGCGAAAAGTGGTTTTTCAACACTATCACAAGTGCAAAAAGTGTTTTTTCCACAATAATACAAGTGCAAAAGTGGTTTTTCAACACTAACACAAGTGCGAAAAGTGGTTTTTCAACACTAACACAAGTGCGAAAAGTGTTTTTTCCACACTAATACAAGTGCAAAAGTGGTTTCCTGCACCAACACAAGTGCGAAAAGTGGTTTTTCAACACTAACACAAGTGCGAAAAGTGGTTTTTCAACACTAACACAAGTGCGAAAAGTGGTTTTTCAACACTAACACAAGTGTGAAAAGTTGTTTTTCCACACTAATACAATGCAAAAGTGGTTTCCTGCACCAACACAAGTGCGAAAAGTGGTTTTTCAACACTAACACAAGTGCGAAAAGTGGTTTTTCAACACTATCACAAGTGCAAAAAGTGTTTTTTCCACACTAATACAAGTGCAAAAGTGGTTTCCTGCACCAACACAAGTGCGAAAAGTGGTTTTTCAACACGAACACAAGTGCAAAAAGTGGTTTTTCAACACTAACACAAGTGCGAAAAGTGGTTTTTCAACACTATCACAAGTGCAAAAAGTGTTTTTTCCACACTAATACAAGTGCAAAAGTGGTTTCCTGCACCAACACAAGTGCGAAAAGTGGTTTTTCAACACTAACACAAGTGCAAAAAGTGTTTTTTCCACACTAATACAAGTGCAAAAGTGGTTTCCTGCACCAACACGTGCGAAAAGTGGTTTTTCAACACTAACACAAGTGCGAAAAGTGGTTTTTCAACACTAACACAAGTGCGAAAAGTGGTTTTTCAACACTATCACAAGTGCGAAAAGTGGTTTTCCCACACTAATACAAGTGCAAAAGTGGTTTCCTGCACAAACACAAGTGCGAAAAGTGGTTTTCCAACACTAACACAAGTGCGAAAAGTGGTTTTTCCACACTAATACAAGTGCAAATGTGGTTTCCTGCACAAACACAAGTGCGAAAAGTGGTTTTTCAACACTAACACAAGTGCAAAAAGTGGTTTTTCAACACTAACACAAGTGCGAAAAGTGGTTTTTCCACACTAATACAAGTGCAAAAGTGGTTTCCTGCACCAACACAAGTGCGAAAAGTGGTTTTTCCACACTAATACAAGTGCAAAAGTGGTTTCCTGCACCAACACAAGTGCGAAAAGTGGTTTTTCAACACTAACACAAGTGCGAAAAGTGGTTTTTCCACACTAATACAAGTGCGAAAAGTGTTTTTTCCACACTAATACAAGTGCAAAAGTGGTTTCCTGCACCAACACAAGTGCGAAAAGTGGTTTTTCAACACTAACACAAGTGCGAAATGTGGTTTTTCAACACTATCACAAGTGCAAAAAGTGTTTTTTCCACACTAATACAAGTGCAAAAGTGGTTTCCTGCACCAACACAAGTGCGAAAAGTGGTTTTCCACACTAATACAAGTGCAAAAGTGGTTTCTTGCACCAACACAAGTGCGAAAAGTGGTTTTTCAACACTAACACAAGTGCGAAAAGTGGTTTTTCAACACTAACACAAGTGCAAAAAGTGTTTTTTCCACACTAATACAAGTGCAAAAGTGGTTTCCTGCACCAACACAAGTGCGAAAAGTGGTTTTTCAACACTATCACAAGTGTAAAAAGTGTTTTTTCCACACTAATACAAGTGCAAAAGTGGTTTCCTGCACCAACACAAGTGCGAAAAGTGGTTTTTCAACACTAACACAAGTGCGAAAAGTGGTTTTTCAACACTAACACAAGTGCGAAAAGTGGTTTTTCAACACTAACACAAGTGCGAAAAGTGGTTTTTCCACACTAATACAAGTGCAAAAGTGGTTTCCTGCACCAACACAAGTGCGAAAAGTGGTTTTTCAACACTAACACAAGTGCGAAAAGTGGTTTTTCAACACTATCACAAGTGCAAAAAGTGTTTTTTCCACACTAATACAAGTGCAAAAGTGGTTTCCTGCACCAACACAAGTGCGAAAAGTGGTTTTTCAACACTAACACGAGTGCGAAAAGTGGTTTTTCAACACTATCACAAATGCAAAAAGTGTTTTTTCCACACTAATACAAGTGCAAAAGTGGTTTCCTGCACCAACACAAGTGCGAAAAGTGGTTTTTCAACACTAACACAAGTGCGAAAAGTGGTTTTTCAACACTATCACAAGTGCAAAAAGTGTTTTTTCCACACTAATACAAGTGCAAAAGTGGTTTCCTGCACCAACACAAGTGCGAAATGTGGTTTTTCAACACTAACACAAGTGCGAAAAGTGGTTTTTCAACACTAACACAAGTGCGAAAAGTGGTTTTTCAACACTAACACAAGTGCGAAAAGTGGTTTTTCCACACTAATACAAGTGCAAAAGTGGTTTCCTGCACCAACACAAGTGCGAAAAGTGGTTTTTCAACACTAACACAAGTGTAAAAAGTGGTTTTTCAACACTATCACAAGTGCAAAAAGTGTTTTTTCCACACTAATACAAGTGCAAAAGTGGTTTCCTGCACCAACACAAGTGCGAAAAGTGGTTTTTCAACACTAACACAAGTGCGAAAAGTGGTTTTTCAACACTAACACAAGTGTGAAAAGTTGTTTTTCCACACTAATACAATGCAAAAGTGGTTTCCTGCACCAACACAAGTGCGAAAAGTGGTTTTTCAACACTAACACAAGTGCGAAAAGTGGTTTTTCAACACTAACACAAGTGCGAAAAGTGGTTTTTCAACACTAACACAAGTGTGAAAAGTTGTTTTTCAACACTAATACAATGCAAAAGTGGTTTCCTGCACCAACACAAGTGCGAAAAGTGGTTTTTCAACACTAACACAAGTGCAAAAGTGGTTTTTCAACACTATCACAAGTGCAAAAAGTGTTTTTTCCACACTAATACAAGTGCAAAAGTGGTTTCCTGCACCAACACAAGTGCGAAAAGTGGTTTTTCAACACGAACACAAGTGCAAAAAGTGGTTTTTCAACACTAACACAAGTGCGAAAAGTGGTTTTTCAACACTATCACAAGTGCAAAAAGTGTTTTTTCCACACTAATACAAGTGCAAAAGTGGTTTCCTGCACCAACACAAGTGCGAAAAGTGGTTTTTCAACACTAACACAAGTGCAAAAAGTGTTTTTTCCACACTAATACAAGTGCAAAAGTGGTTTCCTGCACCAACACAGGTGCGAAAAGTGTTTTTTCCACACTAATACAAGTGCGAAAAGTGGTTTTTCAACACTAACACAAGTGCGAAAAGTGGTTTTTCCACACTAATACAAGTGCAAAAGTGGTTTCCTGCACCAACACAGGTGCGAAAAGTGTTTTTTCCACACTAATACAAGTGCGAAAAGTGGTTTTTCAACACTAACACAAGTGCGAAAAGTGGTTTTTCCACACTAATACAAGTGCAAAAGTGGTTTCCTGCACCAACACAAGTGCGAAAAGTGGTTTTTCAACACTAACACAAGTGCGAAAAGTGGTTTTTCAACACTATCACAAGTGCAAAAAGTGTTTTTTCCACACTAATACAAGTGCAAAAGTGGTTTCCTGCACCAACACAAGTGCGAAAAGTGGTTTTTCAACACCAGCACAAGTGCGAAAAGTGGTTTTTCAACACTAACACAAGTGCGAAAAGTGGGTTTTTCAACACTAACACAAGTGCGAAAAGTGGGTTTTTCAACACTAACACAAGTGCGAAAAGTGGTTTTTCAACACTAACACAAGGGCGAAAAGTGGTTTTTCCACACTAATACAAGTGCAAAAGTGGTTTCCTGCACCAACACGAGTGCGAAAAGTGGTTTTTCAACACTATCACAAGTGCAAAAAGTGTTATTTCCAAACTAACACAAGTGCGAAAAGTGGTTTTTCAACACTATCACAAGTGCAAAAAGTGTTTTTTCCACACTAATACAAGTGCAAAAGTGGTTTCCTGCACCAACACAAGTGCGAAAAGTGGTTTTTCAACACTAACACAAGTGCGAAAAGTGGTTTTTCAACACTATCACAAGTGCAAAAAGTGGTTTTTCCACACTAATACAAGTGCAAAAGTGGTTTCCTGCACCAACACAAGTGCGAAAAGTGGTTTTTCAACACTAACACAAGTGTGAAAAGTGGTTTTTCAACACTAACACAAGTGCGAAAAGTGGTTTTTCAACACTAACACAAGTGCGAAAAGTGGTTTTTCCACACTAATACAAGTGCAAAAGTGGTTTCCTGCACCAACAAAAGTGCGAAAAGTGGTTTTTCA
Organism: Myxine glutinosa; assembly: GCF_964187855.1. Taxonomy (NCBI): domain Eukaryota; kingdom Metazoa; phylum Chordata; class Myxini; order Myxiniformes; family Myxinidae; genus Myxine; species Myxine glutinosa. The sequence goes on along the minus strand of NW_027617224.1, from coordinate 119,087 downwards.
ACACTAACACAAGTGCGAAAAGTGTTTTTTCCACACTAATACAAGTGCAAAAGTGATTTCCTGCACCAACACAAGTGCGAAAAGTGGTTTTTCAACACTAACACAAGTGCAAAAAGTGGTTTTTCAACACTAACACAAGTGCGAAAAGTGGTTTTTCAACACTAACACAAGTGCAAAAAGTGGTTTTTCAACACTAACACAAGTGCGAAAAGTGGTTTTTCCACACTAATACAAGTGCAAAAGTGGTTTCCTGCACCAACACAAGTGCGAAAAATGGATTTTCAACACTAACACAAGTGCGAAAAGTGGTTTTTCAACACTAACACAAGTGCGAAAAGTGGTTTTTCAACACTAACACAAGTGCAAAAAGTGGTTTTTCAACACTAACACAAGTGCGAAAAGTGGTTTTTCCACACTAATACAAGTGCAAAAGTGGTTTCCTGCACCAACACAAGTGCGAAAAGTGGTTTTTCAACACTATCACAACTGCAAAAAGTGTTTTTTCCACACTAATACAAGTGCAAAAGTGGTTTCCTGCACCAACACAAGTGCGAAAAGTGGTTTTTCAACACTAACACAAGTGCGAAAAGTGGTTTTTAAACACTATCACAAGTGCAAAAAGTGTTTTTTCCACACTAATACAAGTGCAAAAGTGGTTTCCTGCACCAACACAAGTGCGAAATGTGGTTTTTCAACACTAACACAAGTGCGAAAAGTGGTTTTTCAACACTATCACAAGTGCAAAAAGTGTTTTTTCCACAATAATACAAGTGCAAAAGTGGTTTTTCAACACTAACACAAGTGCGAAAAGTGGTTTTTCAACACTAACACAAGTGCGAAAAGTGTTTTTTTCCACACTAATACAAGTGCAAAAGTGGTTTCCTGCACCAACACAAGTGCAAAAGTGGTTTTTCAACACTAACACAAGTGCGAAAAGTGGTTTTTCAACACTAACACAAGTGCGAAAAGTGGTTTTTCAACACTAACACAAGTGTGAAAAGTTGTTTTTCCACACTAATACAATGCAAAAGTGGTTTCCTGCACCAACACAAGTGCGATAAGTGGTTTTTCAACACTAACACAAGTGCGAAAAGTGGTTTTTCAACACTATCACAAGTGCAAAAAGTGTTTTTTCCACACTAATACAAGTGCAAAAGTGGTTTCCTGCACCAACACAAGTGCGAAAAGTGGTTTTTCAACACTAACACAAGTGCGAAAAGTGGTTTTTCAACACTATCACAAGTGCAAAAAGTGTTTTTTCCACACTAATACAAGTGCAAAAGTGGTTTCCTGCACCAACACAAGTGCGAAAAGTGGTTTTTCAACACTAACACGAGTGCGAAAAGTGGTTTTTCAACACTATCACAAATGCAAAAAGTGTTTTTTCCACACTAATACAAGTGCAAAAGTGGTTTCCTGCACCAACACAAGTGCGAAAAGTGGTTTTTCAACACTAACACAAGTGCGAAAAGTGGTTTTTCAACACTATCACAAGTGCAAAAAGTGTTTTTTCCACACTAATACAAGTGCAAAAGTGGTTTCCTGCACCAACACAAGTGCGAAATGTGGTTTTTCAACACTAACACAAGTGCGAAAAGTGGTTTTTCAACACTAACACAAGTGCGAAAAGTGGTTTTTCAACACTAACACAAGTGCGAAAAGTGGTTTTTCCACACTAATACAAGTGCAAAAGTGGTTTCCTGCACCAACACAAGTGCGAAAAGTGGTTTTTCAACACTAACACAAGTGTAAAAAGTGGTTTTTCAACACTATCACAAGTGCAAAAAGTGTTTTTTCCACACTAATACAAGTGCAAAAGTGGTTTCCTGCACCAACACAAGTGCGAAAAGTGGTTTTTCAACACTAACACAAGTGCGAAAAGTGGTTTTTCAACACTAACACAAGTGTGAAAAGTTGTTTTTCCACACTAATACAATGCAAAAGTGGTTTCCTGCACCAACACAAGTGCGAAAAGTGGTTTTTCAACACTAACACAAGTGCGAAAAGTGGTTTTTCAACACTAACACAAGTGCGAAAAGTGGTTTTTCAACACTAACACAAGTGTGAAAAGTTGTTTTTCAACACTAATACAATGCAAAAGTGGTTTCCTGCACCAACACAAGTGCGAAAAGTGGTTTTTCAACACTAACACAAGTGCAAAAGTGGTTTTTCAACACTATCACAAGTGCAAAAAGTGTTTTTTCCACACTAATACAAGTGCAAAAGTGGTTTCCTGCACCAACACAAGTGCGAAAAGTGGTTTTTCAACACGAACACAAGTGCAAAAAGTGGTTTTTCAACACTAACACAAGTGCGAAAAGTGGTTTTTCAACACTATCACAAGTGCAAAAAGTGTTTTTTCCACACTAATACAAGTGCAAAAGTGGTTTCCTGCACCAACACAAGTGCGAAAAGTGGTTTTTCAACACTAACACAAGTGCAAAAAGTGTTTTTTCCACACTAATACAAGTGCAAAAGTGGTTTCCTGCACCAACACAGGTGCGAAAAGTGTTTTTTCCACACTAATACAAGTGCGAAAAGTGGTTTTTCAACACTAACACAAGTGCGAAAAGTGGTTTTTCCACACTAATACAAGTGCAAAAGTGGTTTCCTGCACCAACACAGGTGCGAAAAGTGTTTTTTCCACACTAATACAAGTGCGAAAAGTGGTTTTTCAACACTAACACAAGTGCGAAAAGTGGTTTTTCCACACTAATACAAGTGCAAAAGTGGTTTCCTGCACCAACACAAGTGCGAAAAGTGGTTTTTCAACACTAACACAAGTGCGAAAAGTGGTTTTTCAACACTATCACAAGTGCAAAAAGTGTTTTTTCCACACTAATACAAGTGCAAAAGTGGTTTCCTGCACCAACACAAGTGCGAAAAGTGGTTTTTCAACACCAGCACAAGTGCGAAAAGTGGTTTTTCAACACTAACACAAGTGCGAAAAGTGGGTTTTTCAACACTAACACAAGTGCGAAAAGTGGGTTTTTCAACACTAACACAAGTGCGAAAAGTGGTTTTTCAACACTAACACAAGGGCGAAAAGTGGTTTTTCCACACTAATACAAGTGCAAAAGTGGTTTCCTGCACCAACACAAGTGCGAAAAGTGGTTTTTCAACACTATCACAAGTGCAAAAAGTGTTATTTCCAAACTAACACAAGTGCGAAAAGTGGTTTTTCAACACTATCACAAGTACAAAAAGTGTTTTTTCCACACTAATACAAGTGCAAAAGTGGTTTCCTGCACCAACACAAGTGCGAAAAGTGGTTTTTCAACACTAACACAAGTGCGAAAAGTGGTTTTTCAACACTATCACAAGTGCAAAAAGTGGTTTTTCCACACTAATACAAGTGCAAAAGTGGTTTCCTGCACCAACACAAGTGCGAAAAGTGGTTTTTCAACACTAACACAAGTGTGAAAAGTGGTTTTTCAACACTAACACAAGTGCGAAAAGTGGTTTTTCAACACTAAAACAAGTGCGAAAAGTGGTTTTTCCACACTAATACAAGTGCAAAAGTGGTTTCCTGCACCAACAAAAGTGCGAAAAGTGGTTTTTCAACACTAACACAAGTGCGAAAAGTGTTTTTTCCACACTAATACAAGTGCAAAAGTGATTTCCTGCACCAACACAAGTGCGAAAAGTGGTTTTTCAACACTAACACAAGTGCAAAAAGTGGTTTTTCAACACTAACACAAGTGCGAAAAGTGGTTTTTCAACACTAACACAAGTGCAAAAAGTGGTTTTTCAACACTAACACAAGTGCGAAAAGTGGTTTTTCCACACTAATACAAGTGCAAAAGTGGTTTCCTGCACCAACACAAGTGCGAAAAATGGATTTTCAACACTAACACAAGTGCGAAAAGTGGTTTTTCAACACTAACACAAGTGCGAAAAGTGGTTTTTCAACACTAACACAAGTGCAAAAAGTGGTTTTTCAACACTAACACAAGTGCGAAAAGTGGTTTTTCCACACTAATACAAGTGCAAAAGTGGTTTCCTGCACCAACACAAGTGCGAAAAGTGGTTTTTCAACACTATCACAACTGCAAAAAGTGTTTTTTCCACACTAATACAAGTGCAAAAGTGGTTTCCTGCACCAACACAAGTGCGAAAAGTGGTTTTTCAACACTAACACAAGTGCGAAAAGTGGTTTTTAAACACTATCACAAGTGCAAAAAGTGTTTTTTCCACACTAATACAAGTGCAAAAGTGGTTTCCTGCACCAACACAAGTGCGAAATGTGGTTTTTCAACACTAACACAAGTGCGAAAAGTGGTTTTTCAACACTATCACAAGTGCAAAAAGTGTTTTTTCCACAATAATACAAGTGCAAAAGTGGTTTTTCAACACTAACACAAGTGCGAAAAGTGGTTTTTCAACACTAACACAAGTGCGAAAAGTGTTTTTTTCCACACTAATACAAGTGCAAAAGTGGTTTCCTGCACCAACACAAGTGCAAAAGTGGTTTTTCAACACTAACACAAGTGCGAAAAGTGGTTTTTCAACACTAACACAAGTGCGAAAAGTGGTTTTTCAACACTAACACAAGTGTGAAAAGTTGTTTTTCCACACTAATACAATGCAAAAGTGGTTTCCTGCACCAACACAAGTGCGATAAGTGGTTTTTCAACACTAACACAAGTGCGAAAAGTGGTTTTTCAACACTATCACAAGTGCAAAAAGTGTTTTTTCCACACTAATACAAGTGCAAAAGTGGTTTCCTGCACCAACACAAGTGCGAAAAGTGGTTTTTCAACACTAACACAAGTGCGAAAAGTGGTTTTTCAACACTATCACAAGTGCAAAAAGTGTTTTTTCCACACTAATACAAGTGCAAAAGTGGTTTCCTGCACCAACACAAGTGCGAAAAGTGGTTTTTCAACACTAACACGAGTGCGAAAAGTGGTTTTTCAACACTATCACAAATGCAAAAAGTGTTTTTTCCACACTAATACAAGTGCAAAAGTGGTTTCCTGCACCAACACAAGTGCGAAAAGTGGTTTTTCAACACTAACACAAGTGCGAAAAGTGGTTTTTCAACACTATCACAAGTGCAAAAAGTGTTTTTTCCACACTAATACAAGTGCAAAAGTGGTTTCCTGCACCAACACAAGTGCGAAATGTGGTTTTTCAACACTAACACAAGTGCGAAAAGTGGTTTTTCAACACTAACACAAGTGCGAAAAGTGGTTTTTCAACACTAACACAAGTGCGAAAAGTGGTTTTTCCACACTAATACAAGTGCAAAAGTGGTTTCCTGCACCAACACAAGTGCGAAAAGTGGTTTTTCAACACTAACACAAGTGTAAAAAGTGGTTTTTCAACACTATCACAAGTGCAAAAAGTGTTTTTTCCACACTAATACAAGTGCAAAAGTGGTTTCCTGCACCAACACAAGTGCGAAAAGTGGTTTTTCAACACTAACACAAGTGCGAAAAGTGGTTTTTCAACACTAACACAAGTGTGAAAAGTTGTTTTTCCACACTAATACAATGCAAAAGTGGTTTCCTGCACCAACACAAGTGCGAAAAGTGGTTTTTCAACACTAACACAAGTGCGAAAAGTGGTTTTTCAACACTAACACAAGTGCGAAAAGTGGTTTTTCAACACTAACACAAGTGTGAAAAGTTGTTTTTCAACACTAATACAATGCAAAAGTGGTTTCCTGCACCAACACAAGTGCGAAAAGTGGTTTTTCAACACTAACACAAGTGCAAAAGTGGTTTTTCAACACTATCACAAGTGCAAAAAGTGTTTTTTCCACACTAATACAAGTGCAAAAGTGGTTTCCTGCACCAACACAAGTGCGAAAAGTGGTTTTTCAACACGAACACAAGTGCAAAAAGTGGTTTTTCAACACTAACACAAGTGCGAAAAGTGGTTTTTCAACACTATCACAAGTGCAAAAAGTGTTTTTTCCACACTAATACAAGTGCAAAAGTGGTTTCCTGCACCAACACAAGTGCGAAAAGTGGTTTTTCAACACTAACACAAGTGCAAAAAGTGTTTTTTCCACACTAATACAAGTGCAAAAGTGGTTTCCTGCACCAACACAGGTGCGAAAAGTGTTTTTTCCACACTAATACAAGTGCGAAAAGTGGTTTTTCAACACTAACACAAGTGCGAAAAGTGTTTTTTCCACACTAATACAAGTGCAAAAGTGGTTTCCTGCACCAACACAGGTGCGAAAAGTGTTTTTTCCACACTAATACAAGTGCGAAAAGTGGTTTTTCAACACTAACACAAGTGCGAAAAGTGGTTTTTCCACACTAATACAAGTGCAAAAGTGGTTTCCTGCACCAACACAAGTGCGAAAAGTGGTTTTTCAACACTAACACAAGTGCGAAAAGTGGTTTTTCAACACTATCACAAGTGCAAAAAGTGTTTTTTCCACACTAATACAAGTGCAAAAGTGGTTTCCTGCACCAACACAAGTGCGAAAAGTGGTTTTTCAACACCAGCACAAGTGCGAAAAGTGGTTTTTCAACACCAGCACAAGTGCGAAAAGTGGTTTTTCAACACTAACACAAGTGCGAAAAGTGGGTTTTTCAACACTAACACAAGTGCGAAAAGTGGGTTTTTCAACACTAACACAAGTGCGAAAAGTGGTTTTTCAACACTAACACAAGGGCGAAAAGTGGTTTTTCCACACTAATACAAGTGCAAAAGTGGTTTCCTGCACCAACACAAGTGCGAAAAGTGGTTTTTCAACACTATCACAAGTGCAAAAAGTGTTATTTCCAAACTAACACAAGTGCGAAAAGTGGTTTTTCAACACTATCACAAGTGCAAAAAGTGTTTTTTCCACACTAATACAAGTGCAAAAGTGGTTTCCTGCACCAACACAAGTGCGAAAAGTGGTTTTTCAACACTAACACAAGTGCGAAAAGTGGTTTTTCAACACTATCACAAGTGCAAAAAGTGGTTTTTCCACACTAATACAAGTGCAAAAGTGGTTTCCTGCACCAACACAAGTGCGAAAAGTGGTTTTTCAACACTAACACAAGTGTGAAAAGTGGTTTTTCAACACTAACACAAGTGCGAAAAGTGGTTTTTCAACACTAACACAAGTGCGAAAAGTGGTTTTTCCACACTAATACAAGTGCAAAAGTGGTTTCCTGCACCAACAAAAGTGCGAAAAGTGGTTTTTCAACACTAACACAAGTGCGAAAAGTGTTTTTTCCACACTAATACAAGTGCAAAAGTGATTTCCTGCACCAACACAAGTGCGAAAAGTGGTTTTTCAACACTAACACAAGTGCAAAAAGTGGTTTTTCAACACTAACACAAGTGCGAAAAGTGGTTTTTCAACACTAACACAAGTGCAAAAAGTGGTTTTTCAACACTAACACAAGTGCGAAAAGTGGTTTTTCCACACTAATACAAGTGCAAAAGTGGTTTCCTGCACCAACACAAGTGCGAAAAATGGATTTTCAACACTAACACAAGTGCGAAAAGTGGTTTTTCAACACTAACACAAGTGCGAAAAGTGGTTTTTCAACACTAACACAAGTGCAAAAAGTGGTTTTTCAACACTAACACAAGTGCGAAAAGTGGTTTTTCCACACTAATACAAGTGCAAAAGTGGTTTCCTGCACCAACACAAGTGCGAAAAGTGGTTTTTCAACACTATCACAACTGCAAAAAGTGTTTTTTCCACACTAATACAAGTGCAAAAGTGGTTTCCTGCACCAACACAAGTGCGAAAAGTGGTTTTTCAACACTAACACAAGTGCGAAAAGTGGTTTTTAAACACTATCACAAGTGCAAAAAGTGTTTTTTCCACACTAATACAAGTGCAAAAGTGGTTTCCTGCACCAACACAAGTGCGAAATGTGGTTTTTCAACACTAACACAAGTGCGAAAAGTGGTTTTTCAACACTATCACAAGTGCAAAAAGTGTTTTTTCCACAATAATACAAGTGCAAAAGTGGTTTTTCAACACTAACACAAGTGCGAAAAGTGGTTTTTCAACACTAACACAAGTGCGAAAAGTGTTTTTATCCACACTAATACAAGTGCAAAAGTGGTTTCCTGCACCAACACAAGTGCAAAAGTGGTTTTTCAACACTAACACAAGTGCGAAAAGTGGTTTTTCAACACTAACACAAGTGCGAAAAGTGGTTTTTCAACACTAACACAAGTGTGAAAAGTTGTTTTTCCACACTAATACAATGCAAAAGTGGTTTCCTGCACCAACACAAGTGCGATAAGTGGTTTTTCAACACTAACACAAGTGCGAAAAGTGGTTTTTCAACACTATCACAAGTGCAAAAAGTGTTTTTTCCACACTAATACAAGTGCAAAAGTGGTTTCCTGCACCAACACAAGTGCGAAAAGTGGTTTTTCAACACGAACACAAGTGCAAAAAGTGGTTTTTCAACACTAACACAAGTGCGAAAAGTGGTTTTTCAACACTATCACAAGTGCAAAAAGTGTTTTTTCCACACTAATACAAGTGCAAAAGTGGTTTCCTGCACCAACACAAGTGCGAAAAGTGGTTTTTCAACACTAACACAAGTGCAAAAAGTGTTTTTTCCACACTAATACAAGTGCAAAAGTGGTTTCCTGCACCAACACGTGCGAAAAGTGGTTTTTCAACACTAACACAAGTGCGAAAAGTGGTTTTTCAACACCAACACAAGTGCGAAAAGTGGTTTTTCAACACTATCACAAGTGCGAAAAGTGGTTTTCCCACACTAATACAAGTGCAAAAGTGGTTTCCTGCACAAACACAAGTGCGAAAAGTGGTTTTTCAACACTAACACAAGTGCGAAAAGTGGTTTTTCCACACTAATACAAGTGCAAATGTGGTTTCCTGCACCAACACAAGTGCGAAAAGTGGTTTTTCAACACTAACACAAGTGCAAAAAGTGGTTTTTCAACACTAACACAAGTGCGAAAAGTGGTTTTTCCACACTAATACAAGTGCAAAAGTGGTTTCCTGCACCAACACAAGTGCGAAAAGTGGTTTTTCCACACTAATACAAGTGCAAAAGTGGTTTCCTGCACCAACACAAGTGCGAAAAGTGGTTTTTCAACACTAACACAAGTGCGAAAAGTGGTTTTTCCACACTAATACAAGTGCGAAAAGTGTTTTTTCCACACTAATACAAGTGCAAAAGTGGTTTCCTGCACCAACACAAGTGCGAAAAGTGGTTTTTCAACACTAACACAAGTGCGAAATGTGGTTTTTCAACACTATCACAAGTGCAAAAAGTGTTTTTTCCACACTAATACAAGTGCAAAAGTGGTTTCCTGCACCAACACAAGTGCGAAAAGTGGTTTTCCACACTAATACAAGTGCAAAAGTGGTTTCTTGCACCAACACAAGTGCGAAAAGTGGTTTTTCAACACTAACACAAGTGCGAAAAGTGGTTTTTCAACACTAACACAAGTGCAAAAAGTGTTTTTTCCACACTAATACAAGTGCAAAAGTGGTTTCCTGCACCAACACAAGTGCGAAAAGTGGTTTTTCAACACTATCACAAGTGTAAAAAGTGTTTTTTCCACACTAATACAAGTGCAAAAGTGGTTTCCTGCACCAACACAAGTGCGAAAAGTGGTTTTTCAACACTAACACAAGTGCGAAAAGTGGTTTTTCAACACTAACACAAGTGCGAAAAGTGGTTTTTCAACACTAACACAAGTGCGAAAAGTGGTTTTTCCACACTAATACAAGTGCAAAAGTGGTTTCCTGCACCAACGCAAGTGCGAAAAGTGGTTTTTCAACACTAACACAAGTGCGAAAAGTGGTTTTTCAACACTATCACAAGTGCAAAAAGTGTTTTTTCCACACTAATACAAGTGCAAAAGTGGTTTCCTGCACCAACACAAGTGCGAAAAGTGGTTTTTCAACACTAACACGAGTGCAAAAAGTGGTTTTTCAACACTATCACAAATGCAAAAAGTGTTTTTTCCACACTAATACAAGTGCAAAAGTGGTTTCCTGCACCAACACAAGTGCGAAAAGTGGTTTTTCAACACTAACACAAGTGCGAAAAGTGGTTTTTCAACACTATCACAAGTGCAAAAAGTGTTTTTTCCACACTAATACAAGTGCAAAAGTGGTTTCCTGCACCAACACAAGTGCGAAATGTGGTTTTTCAACACTAACACAAGTGCGAAAAGTGGTTTTTCAACACTAACACAAGTGCGAAAAGTGGTTTTTCAACACTAACACAAGTGCGAAAAGTGGTTTTTCCACACTAATACAAGTGCAAAAGTGGTTTCCAGCACCAACACAAGTGCGAAAAGTGGTTTTTCAACACTAACACAAGTGTAAAAAGTGGTTTTTCAACACTATCACAAGTGCAAAAAGTGTTTTTTCCACACTAATACAAGTGCAAAAGTGGTTTCCTGCACCAACACAAGTGCGAAAAGTGGTTTTTCAACACTAACACAAGTGCGAAAAGTGGTTTTTCAACACTAACACAAGTGCGAAAAGTGGTTTTTCAACACTAACACAAGTGCGAAAAGTGGTTTTTCCACATTAATACAAGTGCAAAAGTGGTTTCCTGCACCAACACAAGTGCGAAAAGTGGTTTTTCAACACTAACACAAGTGCGAAAAGTGGTTTTTCAACACTATCACAAGTGCAAAAAGTGTTTTTTCCACACTAATACAAGTGCAAAAGTGGTTTCCTGCACCAACACAAGTGCGAAAAGTGGTTTTTCAACACTAACACAAGTGCAAAAAGTGGTTTTTCAACACTAACACAAGTGCGAAAAGTGGTTTTTCAACACGAACACAAGTGCGAAAAGTGGTTTTTCAACACTAACACAAGTGCGAAAAGTGGTTTTTCAACACAAACACAAGTGCGAAAAGTGGTTTCCTACACCAACACAAGTGCGAAAAGTGGTTTTGCCACACAAATACAAGTGTGAGAAGTGGTTTGCTACACCAACACAAGTGCGAAAAGTGGTTTTTCAACACTAACACAAGTGCGAAAAGTGGTTTTTCCACACTAATACAAGTGCAAAAGTGGTTTCTTGCACCAACACAAGTGCGAAAAGTGGTTTTTCAACACTAACACAAGTGCGAAAAGTGGTTTTTCAACACTAACACAAGTGCAAAAAGTGTTTTTTCCACACTAATACAAGTGCAAAAGTGGTTTCCTGCACCAACACAAGTGCGAAAAGTGGTTTTTCAACACTATCACAAGTGCAAAAAGTGTTTTTTCCACACTAATACAAGTGCAAAAGTGGTTTCCTGCACCAACACAAGTGCGAAAAGTGGTTTTTCAACACTAACACAAGTGCGAAAAGTGGTTTTTCAACACTAACACAAGTGCGAAAAGTGGTTTTTCCACACTAATACAAGTGCAAAAGTGGTTTCCTGCACCAACACAAGTGCTAAAAGTGGTTTTTCAACACTAACACAAGTGCGAAAAGTGGTTTTTCAACACTATCACAAGTGCAAAAAGTGTTTTTTCCACACTAATACAAGTGCAAAAGTGGTTTCCTGCACCAACACAAGTGCGAAAAGTGGTTTTTCAACACTAACACAAGTGCGAAAAGTGGTTTTTCAACACTATCACAAGTGCAAAAAGTGTTTTTTCCACACTAATACAAGTGCAAAAGTGGTTTCCTGCACCAACACAAGTGCGAAAAGTGGTTTTTCAACACTAACCCAAGAGCGAAAAGTGGTTTTTCAACACTATCACAAGTGCAAAAAGTGTTTTTTCCACACTAATACAAGTGCAAAAGTGGTTTCCTGCACAAACACAAGTGCGAAAAGTGGTTTTTCAACACTAACACAAGTGCGAAAAGTGGTTTTTCAACACTATCACAAGTGCAAAAAGTGTTTTTTCCACACTAATACAAGTGCAAAAGTGGTTTCCTGCACCAACACTAGTGCGAAATGTGGTTTTTCAATACTAACACAAGTGCGAAAAGTGGTTTTTCAACACTAACACAAGTGCGAAAAGTGGTTTTTCAACACTAACACAAGTGCGAAAAGTGGTTTTTCCACACTAATACAAGTGCAAAAGTGGTTTCCTGCACCAACACAAGTGCGAAAAGTGGTTTTTCAACACTAACACAAGTGTGAAAAGTGGTTTTTCAACACTATCACAAGTGCAAAAAGTGTTTTTTCCACACTAATACAAGTGCAAAAGTGGTTTCCTGCACCAACACAAGTGCGAAAAGTGGTTTTTCAACACTAACACAAGTGCGAAAAGTGGTTTTTCAACACTAACACAAGTGCGAAAAGTGGTTTTTCAACACTAACACAAGTGCGAAAAGTGGTTTTTCAACACTAAGACAAGTGCGAAAAGTGGTTTTTCCACACTAATACAAGTGCAAAAGTGGTTTCCTGCACCAACACAAGTGCGAAAAGTGGTTTTTCAACACTAACACAAGTGCGAAAAGTGGTTTTTCCACACTAATACAAGTGCAAAAGTGGTTTCCTGCACCAACACAAGTGCTAAAAGTGGTTTTTCAACACTAACACAAGTGCGAAAAGTGGTTTTTCAACACTATCACAAGTGCAAAAAGTGTTTTTTCCACACTAATACAAGTGCAAAAGTGGTTTCCTGCACCAACACAAGTGCGAAAAGTGGTTTTTCAACACTAACACAAGTGCGAAAAGTGGTTTTTCAACACTATCACAAGTGCAAAAAGTGTTTTTTCCACACTAATACAAGTGCAAAAGTGGTTTCCTGCACCAACACAAGTGCGAAAAGTGGTTTTTCAACACTAACACAAGAGCGAAAAGTGGTTTTTCAACACTATCACAAGTGCAAAAAGTGTTTTTTCCACACTAATACAAGTGCAAAAGTGGTTTCCTGCACAAACACAAGTGCGAAAAGTGGTTTTTCAACACTAACACAAGTGCGAAAAGTGGTTTTTCAACACTATCACAAGTGCAAAAAGTGTTTTTTCCACACTAATACAAGTGCAAAAGTGGTTTCCTGCACCAACACTAGTGCGAAATGTGGTTTTTCAATACTAACACAAGTGCGAAAAGTGGTTTTTCAACACTAACACAAGTGCGAAAAGTGGTTTTTCAACACTAAAACAAGTGCGAAAAGTGGTTTTTCCACACTAATACAAGTGCAAAAGTGGTTTCCTGCACCAACACAAGTGCGAAAAGTGGTTTTTCAACACTAACACAAGTGTGAAAAGTGGTTTTTCAACACTATCACAAGTGCAAAAAGTGTTTTTTCCACACTAATACAAGTGCAAAAGTGGTTTCCTGCACCAACACAAGTGCGAAAAGTGGTTTTTCAACACTAACACAAGTGCGAAAAGTGGTTTTTCAACACTAACACAAGTGCGAAAAGTGGTTTTTCAACACTAACACAAGTGCGAAAAGTGGTTTTTCAACACTAAGACAAGTGCGAAAAGTGGTTTTTCCACACTAATACAAGTGCAAAAGTGGTTTCCTGCACCAACACAAGTGCGAAAAGTGGTTTTTCAACACTAACACAAGTGCGAAAAGTGGTTTTTCAACACTATCACAAGTGCAAAAAGTGTTTTTTTCACACTAATACAAGTGCAAAAGTGGTTTCCTGCACCAACACAAGTGCGAAAAGTGGGTTTTCAACACTAACACAAGTGCGAAAAGTGGTTTTTCAACACTAACACAAGTGCAAAAAGTGGTTTTTCAACACTATCACAAGTGCAAAAAGTGATTTTTCCACACTAATACAAGTGCAAAAGTGGTTTTTCAACACTAACACAAGTGCGAAAAGTGGTTTTTCAACACTAACACAAGTGCGAAAAGTGTTTTTTCCCATACTAATACAAGTGCAAAAGTGGTTTCCTGCACCAACACAAGTGCGAAAAGTGGTTTTTCAACACTAACACAAGTGCGAAAAGTGGTTTTTCAACACTTACACAAGTGCGAAAAGTTGTTTTTCAACACTAACACAAGTGCAAAAAGTGTTTTTTCCACACTAATACAAGTGCAAAAGTGGTTTCCTGCACCAACACAAGTGCGAAAAGTGGTTTTTCAACACTAACACAAGTGCGAAAAGTGGTTTTTCAACACCAACACAAGTGCGAAAAGTGGTTTTTCAACACTATCACAAGTGCAAAAAGTGTTTTTTCCACACTAATACAAGTGCAAAAGTGGTTTCCTGCACCAACACAAGTGCGAAAAGTGGTTTTTCAACACTAACACAAGTGCGAAAAGTGGTTTTTCAACACTATCACAAGTGCAAAAAGTGTTTTTTCCACACTAATACAAGTGCAAAAGTGGTTTCCTGCACCAACACGTGCGAAAAGTGGTTTTTCAACACTAACACAAGTGCGAAAAGTGGTTTTTCAACACTAACACAAGTGCGAAAAGTGGTTTTTCAACACTATCACAAGTGCAAAAAGTGTTTTTTCCACAATAATACAAGTGCAAAAGTGGTTTCCTGCACCAACACAAGTGCGAAAAGTGGTTTTTCAACACTAACACAAGTGCAAAAAGTGGTTTTTCAACACTAACACAAGTGCGAAAAGTGGTTTTTCCACACTAATACAAGTGCAAAAGTGGTTTCCTGCACCAACACAAGTGCGAAAAGTGGTTTTTCAACACTAATGCAAGTGCGAAAAGTGGTTTTTCCACACTAACACAAGTGCGAAAAGTGGTTTCCTGCACCAACGCAAGTGCGAAAAGTGGTTTTTCCACACTAATACAAGTGCGAAAAGTGGTTTCCTGCACCAACACAAGTGTGAAAAGTGGTTTTTCAACACTAACACAAGTGTGAAAAGTGGTTTTTCAACACTAACACAAGTGTGAAAAGTGGTTTTTCCACACTAATACAAGTGCAAAAGTGGTTTCCTGCACCAACACAAGTGCAAAAAGTGGTTTTTCAACACTAACACAAGTGCGAAAAGTGGTTTTTCAACACTAACACAAGTGCGAAAAGTGTTTTTTCCACACTAATACAAGTGCGAAAAGTGGTTTCCTGCACCAACACAAGTGCGAAAAGTGGTTTTTCCACACTAATACAAGTGCAAAAGTGGTTTCCTGCACCAACACAAGTGCGAAAAGTGGTTTTTCAACACTAACATAAGTGCGAAAAGTGGTTTTTCCACACTAATACAAGTGCGAAAAGTGTTTTTTCCACACTAATACAAGTGCAAAAGTGGTTTCCTGCACCAACACAAGTGCAAAAAGTGTTTTTTCAACACTAACACAAGTGCAAAAAGTGGTTTTTCAACACTATCACAAGTGCAAAAAGTGTTTTTTCCACACTAATACAAGTGCAAAAGTGGTTTCCTGCACCAACACAAGTGCGAAAAGTGGTTTTTCAACACTAACACAAGTGCGAAAAGTGGTTTTCCACACTAATACAAGTGCAAAATTGGTTTCCTGCACCAACACAAGTGCGAAAAGTGGTTTTTCAACACTATCACAAGTGCCAAAAGTGTTTTTTCCACACTAATACAAGTGCAAAAGTGGTTTCCTGCACCAACACAAGTGCGAAAAGTGGTTTTTCAACACTAACACAAGTGCGAAAAGTGGTTTTTCAACACTATCACAAGTGCAAAAAGTGTTTTTTCCACACTAATACAAGTGAAAAAGTGGTTTTTCAACACTAACACAAGTGCGAAAAGTGGTTTTTCAACACTAACACAAGTGCGAAAAGTGTTTTTTCCACACTAATACAAGTGCAAAAGTGGTTTCCTGCACCAACACAAGTGCGAAAAGTGGTTTTTCAACACTAACACAAGTGCGAAAAGTGGTTTTTCAACACTAACACAAGTGCGAAAAGTGGTTTTTAAACACTAACACAAGTGCGAAAAGTGGTTTTTCAACACTAACACAAGTGCGAAAAGTGGTTTTCCACACTAATACAAGTGCAAAAGTGGTTTCCTGCACCAACACAAGTGCGAAAAGTGGTTTTTCAACACTAACACAAGTGTGAAAAGTGGTTTTTCAACACTAACACAAGTGCGAAAAGTGGTTTTTCAACACTATCACAAGTGCAAAAAGTGTTTTTTCCACACTAATACAAGTGCAAAAGTGGTCTTTCAACAATAACACAAGTGCGAAAAGTGGTTTTTCAACACTAACACAAGTGCGAAAAGTGTTTTTTCCACACTAATACAAGTGCAAAAGTGGTTTCCTGCACCAACACAAGTGCGAAAAGTGGTTTTTCAACACTAACACAAGTGCGAAAAGTTGTTTTTCAACACTATCACAAGTGCAAAAAGTGTTTTTTCCACACTAATGCAAGTGCAAAAGTGGTTTCCTGCACCAACACAAGTGCGAAAAGTGGTTTTTCAACACTAACACAAGTGCGAAAAGTGGTTTTTCAACACCAACACAAGTGCGAAAAGTGGTTTTTCAACACTATCACAAGTGCAAAAAGTGTTTTTTCCACACTAATACAAGTGCAAAAGTGGTTTCCTGCACCAACACAAGTGCGAAAAGTGGTTTTTCAACACTAACACAAGTGCGAAAAGTGGTTTTTCAACACTATCACAAGTGCAAAAAGTGTTTTTTCCACACTAATACAAGTGCAAAAGTGGTTTCCTGCACCAACACGTGCGAAAAGTGGTTTTTCAACACTTACACAAGTGCGAAAAGTGGTTTTTCAACACTAACACAAGTGCGAAAAGTGGTTTTTCAACACTATCACAAGTGCAAAAAGTGTTTTTTCCACACTAATACAAGTGCAAAAGTGGTTTCCTGCACCAACACAAGTGCGAAAAGTGGTTTTTCAACACTAACACAAGTGCGAAAAGTGGTTTTTCAACACTAACACAAGTGCGAAAAGTGGTTTTTCCACACTAATACAAGTGCAAAAGTGGTTTCCTGCACCAACACAAGTGCGAAAAGTGGTTTTTCAACACTAACACAAGTGCGAAAAGTGGTTTTTCAACACTAACACAAGTGTGAAAAGTGGTTTTTCCACACTAATACAAGTGCAAAAGTGGTTTCCTGCACCAACACAAGTGCGAAAAGTGGTTTTTCAACACTAACACAAGTGCGAAAAGTGGTTTTTCAACACTATCACAAGTGCAAAAAGTGTTTTTTCCACACTAATACAAGTGCAAAAGTGGTTTCCTGCACCAACACAAGTGCGAAAAGTGGTTTTTCAACAATAACACAAGTGCGAAAAGTGGTTTTTCAACACTAACACAAGTGCGAAAAGTGGTTTTCAACACTAACACAAGTGCGAAAAGTGTTTTTTCCATACTAATACAAGTGCAAAAGTGGTTTCCTGCACCAACACAAGTGCGAAAAGTGGTTTTTCAACACTAACACAAGTGCGAAAAGTGGTTTTTCAACACTAACACAAGTGCGAAAAGTTGTTTTTCAACACTATCACAAGTGCAAAAAGTGTTTTTTCCACACTAATACAAGTGCAAAAGTGGTTTCCTGCACAAACACAAGTGCGAAAAGTGGTTTTTCAACACTAACACAAGTGCGAAAAGTGGTTTTTCAACACTATCACAAGTGCAAAAAGTGTTTTTTCCACACTAATACAAGTGCAAAAGTGGTTTCCTGCACCAACACGTGCGAAAAGTGTTTTTTCAACACTAACACAAGTGCGAAAAGTGGTTTTTCAACACTAACACAAGTGCGAAAAGTGGTTTTTCAACACTATCACAAGTGCAAAAAGTGTTTTTTCCACACTAATACAAGTGCAAAAGTGGTTTCCTGCACCAACACAAGTGTGAAAAGTGGTTTTTCAACACTAACACATGTGCAAAAAGTGGTTTTTCAACACGAACACAAGTGCGAAAAGTGGTTTTTCCACACTAATACAGGTGCAAAAGTGGTTTCTTGCACCAACACAAGTGCGAAAAGTGGTTTTTCAACACTAACACAAGTGCGAAAAGTGATTTTTCAACACTAACACAAGTGCAAAAAGTGTTTTTTCCACACTAATACAAGTGCAAAAGTGGTTTCCTGCACCAACACAAGTGCGAAAAGTGGTTTTTCAACACTATCACTAGTGCAAAAAGTGTTTTTTCCACACTAATACAAGTGCAAAAGTGGTTTCCTGCACCAACACAAGTGCGAAAAGTGGTTTTTCAACACTAACACAAGTGCGAAAAGTGGTTTTTCAACACTAACACAAGTGCGAAAAGTGGTTTTTCAACACTAACACAAGTGCGAAAAGTGGTTTTTCCACACTAATACAAGTGCAAAAGTGGTTTCGTGCACCAACACAAGTGCTAAAAGTGGTTTTTCAACACTAACACAAGTGCGAAAAGTGGTTTTTCAACACTATCACAAGTGCAAAAAGTGTTTTTTCCACACTAATACAAGTGCAAAAGTGGTTTCCTGCACCAACACAAGTGCGAAAAGTGGTTTTTCAACACTAACACAAGTGCGAAAAGTGGTTTTTCAACACTATCACAAGTGCAAAAAGTGTTTTTTCCACACTAATACAAGTGCAAAAGTGGTTTCCTGCACCAACACAAGTGCGAAAAGTGGTTTTTCAACACTAACACAAGAGCGAAAAGTGGTTTTTCAACACTATCACAAGTGCAAAAAGTGGTTTTTCCACACTAATACAAGTGCAAAAGTGGTTTCCTGCACCAACACAAGTGCGAAAAGTGGTTTTTCAACACTAACATAAGTGCGAAAAGTGGTTTTTCCACACTAATACAAGTGCGAAAAGTGTTTTTTCCACACTAATACCAGTGCAAAAGTGGTTTCCTGCACCAACACAAGTGCGAAAAGTGGTTTTTCAACACTAACATAAGTGCGAAAAGTGGTTTTTCCACACTAATACAAGTGCGAAAAGTGTTTTTTCCACACTAATACAAGTGCAAAAGTGGTTTCCTGCACCAACACAAGTGCGAAAAGTGGTTTTTCAACACTAACACAAGTGCAAAAAGTGGTTTTTCAACACTATCACAAGTGCAAAAAGTGTTTTTTCCACACTAATACAAGTGCAAAAGTGGTTTCCTGCACCAACACAAGTGCGAAAAGTGGTTTTTCAACACTAACACAAGTGCGAAAAGTGGTTTTCCACACTAATACAAGTGCAAAATTGGTTTCCTGCACCAACACAAGTGCGAAAAGTGGTTTTTCAACACTATCACAAGTGCCAAAAGTGTTTTTTCCACACTAATACAAGTGCAAAAGTGGTTTCCTGCACCAACACAAGTGCGAAAAGTGGTTTTTCAACACTAACACAAGTGCGAAAAGTGGTTTTTCCACACTAATACAAGTGAAAAAGTGGTTTTTCAACACTAACACAAGTGCGAAAAGTGGTTTTTCAACACTAACACAAGTGCGAAAAGTGTTTTTTCCACACAAATACAAGTGCAAAAGTGGTTTCCTGCACCAACACAAGTGCGAAAAGTGGTTTTTCAACACTAACACAAGTGCGAAAAGTGGTTTTTCAACACTAACACAAGTGCGAAAAGTGGTTTTTAAACACTAACACAAGTGCGAAAAGTGGTTTTTCAACACTAACACAAGTGCGAAAAGTGGTTTTCCACACTAATACAAGTGCAAAAGTGGTTTCCTGCACCAACACAAGTGCGAAAAGTGGTTTTTCAACACTAACACAGGTGCGAAAAGTGGTTTTTCAACACTATCACAAGTGCAAAAAGTGTTTTTTCCACACTAATACAAGTGCAAAAGTGGTTTCCTGCAACAACGCAAGTGCGAAAAGTGGTTTTTCAACACTAACACAAGTGTGAAAAGTGGTTTTTCAACACTAACACAAGTGCGAAAAGTGGTTTTTCAACACTATCACAAGTGCAAAAAGTGTTTTTTCCACACTAATACAAGTGCAAAAGTGGTTTTTCAACAATAACACAAGTGCGAAAAGTGGTTTTTCAACACTATCACAAGTGCAAAAAGTGTTTTTTCCACACTAATACAAGTGCAAAAGTGGTTTCCTGCACCAACACAAGTGCGAAAAGTGGTTTTTTAACACTATCATAAGTGCAAAAAGTGTTTTTTCCACACTAATACAAGTGCAAAAGTGGTTTCCTGCACCAACACGTGCGAAAAGTGGTTTTTCAACACTAACACAAGTGCGAAAAGTGGTTTTTCAACACTAACACAAGTGCGAAAAGTGGTTTTTCAACACTATCACTAGTGCAAAAAGTGTTTTTTCCACACTAATACAAGTGCAAAAGTGGTTTCCTGCACCAACACAAGTGCGAAAAGTGGTTTTTCAACACTAACACAAGTGCGAAAAGTGGTTTTTCAACACTAACACAAGTGCGAAAAGTGGTTTTTCCACACTAATACAAGTGCAAAAGTGGTTTCCTGCACCAACACAAGTGTGAAAAGTGGTTTTTCAACACTAACACAAGTGCGAAAAGTGGTTTTTCAACACTAACACAAGTGTGAAAAGTGGTTTTTCCACACTAATACAAGTGCAAAAGTGGTTTCCTGCACCAACACAAGTGCGAAAAGTGGTTTTTCAACACTAACACAAGTGCGAAAAGTGGTTTTTCAACACTATCACAAGTGCAAAAAGAGTTTTTTCCACACTAATACAAGTGCAAAAGTGGTTTCCTGCACCAACACAAGTGCGAAAAGTGGTTTTTCAACACTAACACAAGTGCGAAAAGTGGTTTTTCAACACTAACACAAGTGCGAAAAGTGGTTTTCAACACTAACACAAGTGCGAAAAGTGTTTTTTCCATACTAATACAAGTGCAAAAGTGGTTTCCTGCACCAACACAAGTGCGAAAAGTGGTTTTTCAACACTAACACAAGTGCGAAAAGTGGTTTTTCAACACTAACACAAGTGCGAAAAGTTGTTTTTCAACACTATCACAAGTGCAAAAAGTGTTTTTTCCACACTAATACAAGTGCAAAAGTGGTTTCCTGCAACAACGCAAGTGCGAAAAGTGGTTTTTCAACACTAACACAAGTGTGAAAAGTGGTTTTTCAACACTAACACAAGTGCGAAAAGTGGTTTTTCAACACTATCACAAGTGCAAAAAGTGTTTTTTCCACACTAATACAAGTGCAAAAGTGGTTTTTCAACAATAACACAAGTGCGAAAAGTGGTTTTTCAACACTAACACAAGTGCGAAAAGTGTTTTTTCCACACTAATACAAGTGCAAAAGTGGTTTCCTGCACCAACACAAGTGCGAAAAGTGGTTTTTCAACACTAACACAAGTGCGAAAAGTTGTTTTTCAACACTATCACAAGTGCAAAAAGTGTTTTTTCCACACTAATACAAGTGCAAAAGTGGTTTCCTGCACCAACACAAGTGCGAAAAGTGGTTTTTCAACACTAACACAAGTGCGAAAAGTGGTTTTTCAACACCAACACAATTGCGAAAAGTGGTTTTTCAACACTATCACAAGTGCAAAAAGTGTTTTTTCCACACTAATACAAGTGCAAAAGTGGTTTCCTGCACCAACACAAGTGCGAAAAGTGGTTTTTTAACACTATCATAAGTGCAAAAAGTGTTTTTTCCACACTAATACAAGTGCAAAAGTGGTTTCCTGCACCAACACGTGCGAAAAGTGGTTTTTCAACACTAACACAAGTGCGAAAAGTGGTTTTTCAACACTAACACAAGTGCGAAAAGTGGTTTTTCAACACTATCACAAGTGCAAAAAGTGTTTTTTCCACACTAATACAAGTGCAAAAGTGGTTTCCTGCACCAACACAAGTGCGAAAAGTGGTTTTTCAACACTATCACAAGTGCAAAAAGTGTTTTTTCCACACTAATACAAGTGCAAAAGTGGTTTCCTGCACCAACACAAGTGCGAAAAGTGGTTTTTCAACACTAACACAAGTGCGAAAAGTGGTTTTTCAACACTAACACAAGTGCGAAAAGTGGTTTTTCAACACTAACACAAGTGCGAAAAGTGGTTTTTCCACACTAATACAAGTGCAAAAGTGGTTTCGTGCACCAACACAAGTGCTAAAAGTGGTTTTTCAACACTAACACAAGTGCGAAAAGTGGTTTTTCAACACTATCACAAGTGCAAAAAGTGTTTTTTCCACACTAATACAAGTGCAAAAGTGGTTTCCTGCACCAACACAAGTGCGAAAAGTGGTTTTCCACACTAATACAAGTGCAAAAGTGGTTTGCTGCACCAACACAAGTGCTAAAAGTGGTTTTTCAACACTAACACAAGTGCGAAAAGTGGTTTTTCAACACTATCACAAGTGCAAAAAGTGTTTTTCCACACTAATACAAGTGCAAAAGTGGTTTCCTGCACCAACACAAGTGCGAAAAGTGGTTTTTCAACACTAACACAAGTGCGAAAAGTGGTTTTTCAACACTAACACAAGTGCGAAAAGTGGTTTTTCCACACTAATACAAGGGCAAAAGTGGTTTCCTGCACCAAGACAAGTGCGAAAAGTGGTTTTTCAACACTAACACAAGTGCGAAAAGTGGTTTTTCAACACAAACACAAGTGCAAAAAGTGGTTTTTCAACACTAACACAAGTGCGAAAAGTGGTTTTTCAACACTAACACTAGTGCAAAAAGTGGTTTTTCCACCCTAATACAAGTGCAAAAGTGGTTTCCTGCACCAACACAAGTGCGAAAAGTGGTTTTTCAACACTAACACAAGTGCGAAAAGTGGTTTTTCAACACTATCACAAGTGTAAAAAGTGTTTTTTCCACACTAATACAAGTGCAAAAGTGGTTTCCTGCACCAACATAAGTGCGAAAAGTGGTTTTTCAACACTAACACAAGTGCGAAAAGTGGTTTTTCAACACTAACACAAGTGCGAAAAGTGGTTTTTCAACACTATCACAAGTGCAAAATGTGTTTTTTCCACACTAATACAAGTGCAAAAGTGGTTTCCTGCACCAACACAAGTGCGAAAACTGGTTTTTCAACACTAACACAAGTGCGAAATGTGGTTTTTCAACACTAACACAAGTGCGAAAAGTGGTTTTTCCACACTAATACAAGTGCAAAAGTGGTTTCCTGCACCAACACAAGTGCGAAAAGTGGTTTTTCAACACTAACACAAGTGCGAAAAGTGGTTTTTCAACACTATCACAAGTGCAAAAAGTATTTTTTCTACACTAATACAAGTGCAAAAGTGGTTTTTCAACACTAACACAAGTGCGAAAAGTGGTTTTTCAACACTAACACAAGTGCAAAAAGTGGTTTTTCAACACTAACACAAGTGCGAAAAGTGGTTTTTCCACACTAATACAAGTGCAAAAGTGGTTTCCTGCACCAACACAGGTGCGAAAAGTGGTTTTTCAACACTAACACAAGTGCGAAAAGTGGTTTTTCAACACTATCACAAGTGCAAAAAGTGTTTTTTCCACACTAATACAAGTGCAAAAGTGGTTTCCTGCACCAACACAAGTGCGAAAAGTGGTTTTTCAACACTAACACAAGTGCGAAAAGTGGTTTTTCAACACTAACACAAGTGCGAAAAGTGGTTTTTCCACACTAATACAAGTGCAAAAGTGGTTTCCTGCACCAACACAAGTGCGAAAAGTGGTTTTTCAACACCAACACAAGTGCGAAAAGTGGTTTTTCAACACCAACACAAGTGCGAAAAGTGGTTTTTCAACACTAACACAAGTGCGAAAAGTGGTTTTTCAACACTAACACAAGTGCGAAAAGTGGTTTTTCCACACTAATACAAGTGCAAAAGTGGTTTCCTGCACCAACACAAGTGCGAAAAGTGGTTTTTCAACACTAACAAAAGTGCGAAAAGTGGTTTTTCAACGCTATCACAAGTGCAAAAAGTGTTTTTTCCACACTAATACAAGTGCAAAAGTGGTTTCCTGCACCAACACAAGTGCGAAAAGTGGTTTTTCAACACTCACACAAGTGCAAAAAGTGGTTTTTCAACACCAACACAAGTGCGAAAAGTGGTTTTTCAACACTAACACAAGTGCAAAAAGTGGTTTTTCCACCCTAATACAAGTGCAAAAGTGGTTTCCTGCACCAACACAAGTGTGAAAAGTGGTTTTTCAACACTAACACAAGTGCGAAAAGTGGTTTTTCAACACTAACAAAAGTGCGAAAAGTGGTTTTCCACACTAACACAAGTGCGAAAAGTGGTTTTTCCACACTAATACAAGTGCAAAAGTGGTTTCCTGCACCAACACAAGTGCGAAAAGTGTTTTTTCAACACTAACACAAGTGCGAAAAGTGGTTTTTCAACACTATCACAAGTGCAAAAAGTGTTTTTCCACACTAATACAAGTGCAAAAGTGGTTTCCTGCACCAACACAAGTGCGAAAAGTGGTTTTTCAACACTAACACAAGTGCGAAAAGTGGTTTTTCAACACCAACACAAGTGCGAAAAGTGGTTTTTCAACACTAACCCAAGTGCGAAAAGTGGTTTTTCAACACTAACACAAGTGCAAAAAGTGGTTTTTCCACCCTAATACAAGTGCAAAAGTGGTTTCCTGCACCAACACAAGTGCGAAAAGTGGTTTTTCAACACTAACACAAGTGCGAAAAGTGGTTTTTCAACACTAACACAAGTGCGAAAAGTGGTTTTTCAACACTATCACAAGTGCAAAAAGTGTTTTTTCCACACTAATACAAGTGCAAAAGTGGTTTCCTGCACCAACACAAGTGCGAAAAGTGGTTTTTCAACACTAACACAAGTGCGAAAAGTGGTTTTTCAACACTAACACAAGTGCGAAAAGTGGTTTTGCCACACTAATACAAGTGCAAAAGTGGTTTCCTGCACCAACACAAGTGCGAAAAGTGGTTTTTCAACACTAACACAAGTGCGAAAAGTGGTTTTTCAACACTATCACAAGTGCAAAAAGTATTTTTTCTACACTAATACAAGTGCAAAAGTGGTTTTTCAACACTAACACAAGTGCGAAAAGTGGTTTTTCAACACGAACACAAGTGCGAAAAGTGGTTTTTCCACACTAATACAAGTGCAAAAAGTGTTTTTCCACACTAATACAAGTGCAAAAGTGGTTTCCTGCACCAACACAAGTGCGAAAAGTGGTTTTTCAACACTAACACAAGTGCGAAAAGTGGTTTTTCAACACTAACACAAGTGCGAAAAGTGGTTTTTCCACACTAATACAAGGGCAAAAGTGGTTTCCTGCACCAAGACAAGTGCGAAACGTGGTTTTTCAACACGAACACAAGTGCGAAAAGTGGTTTTTCAACACAAACACAAGTGCGAAAAGTGGTTTTTCAACACTAACACAAGTGCGAAAAGTGGTTTTTCAACACTAACACAAGTGCAAAAAGTGGTTTTTCCACCCTAATACAAGTGCAAAAGTGGTTTCCTGCACCAACACAAGTGCGAAAAGTGGTTTTTCAACACTAACACAAGTGCGAAAAGTGGTTTTTCAACACTATCACAAGTGTAAAAAGTGTTTTTTCAACACTAATACAAGTGCAAAAGTGGTTTCCTGCACCAACATAAGTGCGAAAAGTGGTTTTTCAACACTAACACAAGTGCGAAAAGTGGTTTTTCAACACTAACACAAGTGCGAAAAGTGGTTTTTCAACACTATCACAAGTGCAAAATGTGTTTTTCCACACTAATACAAGTGCAAAAGTGGTTTCCTGCACCAACACAAGTGCGAAAACTGGTTTTTCCACACTAACACAAGTGCGAAAAGTGGTTTTTCAACACTAACACAAGTGCGAAAAGTGGTTTTTCCACACTAATACAAGTGCAAAAGTGGTTTCCTGCACCAACACAAGTGCGAAAAGTGGTTTTTCAACACTAACACAAGTGCGAAAAGTGGTTTTTCAACACTATCACAAGTGCAAAAAGTATTTTTTCTACACTAATACAAGTGCAAAAGTGGTTTTTCCACACTAATACAAGTGCGAAAAGTGGTTTTTCAACACTAACACAAGTGCAAAAAGTGGTTTTTCAACACTAACACAAGTGCGAAAAGTGGTTTTTCCACACTAATACAAGTGCAAAAGTGGTTTCCTGCACCAACACAAGTGCGAAAAGTGGTTTTTCAACACTATCACAAGTGCAAAAAGTGTTTTTTCCACACTAATACAAGTGCAAAAGTGGTTTCCTGCACCAACACAAGTGCGAAAAGTGGTTTTTCAACACTAACACAAGTGCGAAAAGTGGTTTTTCAACACTAACACAAGTGCGAAAAGTGGTTTTTCCACACTAATACAAGTGCAAAAGTGGTTTCCTGCACCAACACAAGTGCGAAAAGTGTTTTTTCAACACCAACACAAGTGCGAAAAGTGGTTTTTCAACACCAACACAAGTGCGAAAAGTGGTTTTTCAACACTAACACAAGTGCGAAAAGTGGTTTTTCAACACTAACACAAGTGCGAAAAGTGGTTTTCCACACTAATACAAGTGCAAAAGTGGTTTCCTGCACCAACACAAGTGCGAAAAGTGGTTTTTCAACACTAACAAAAGTGCGAAAAGTGGTTTTTCAATGCTATCACAAGTGCAAAAAGTGTTTTTTCCACACTAATACAAGTGCAAATGTGGTTTTCTGCACCAACACAAGTGCGAAAAGTGGTTTTTCAACACTCACACAAGTGCAAAAAGTGGTTTTTCAACACCAACACAAGTGCGGAAAGTGGTTTTTCAACACTAACACAAGTGCAAAAAGTGGTTTTTCCACCCTAATACAAGTGCAAAAGTGGTTTCCTGCACCAACACAAGTGTGAAAAGTGGTTTTTCAACACTAACACAAGTGCGAAAAGTGGTTTTTCCACACTAATACAAGTGCAAAAGTGGTTTCCTGCACCAACAGAAGTGCGAAAAGTGGTTTTTCAACACCAACACAGTGCGAAAAGTGGTTTTCAACACCAACACAAGTGCGAAAAGTGGTTTTCAACACTAACACAAGTGCGAAAAGTGGTTTTTCAACACTAACACAAGTGCGAAAAGTGGTTTTTCCACACTAATACAAGTGCAAAAGTGGTTTCCTGCACCAACACAAGTGCGAAAAGTGGTTTTTCAACACGAACAAAAGTGCGAAAAGTGGTTTTTCAACGCTATCACAAGTGCAAAAAGTGTTTTTTCCACACTAATACAAGTGCAAAAGTGGTTTCCTGCACCAACACAAGTGCGAAAAGTGGTTTTTCAACACTCACACAAGTGCAAAAAGTGGTTTTTCAACACCAACACAAGTGCGAAAAGTGGTTTTTCAACACTAACACAAGTGCAAAAAGTGGTTTTTCCACCCTAATACAAGTGCAAAAGTGGTTTCCTGCACCAACACAAGTGTGAAAAGTGGTTTTTTCAACACTAACACAAGTGCGAAAAGTGGTTTTTCAACACTAACAAAAGTGCGAAAAGTGTTTTTTCAACACTAACACAAGTGCGAAAAGTGTTTTTTCCACACTAATACAAGTGCAAAAGTGTTTCCTGCACCAACACAAGTGCGAAAAGTGTTTTTTTCAACACTAACACAAGTGCAAAAAGTGGTTTTTCAACACTAACAAAAGTGCGAAAAGTGGTTTTCCACACTAACACAAGTGCGAAAGTGGTTTTTCCACACTAATACAAGTGCAAAAGTGGTTTCCTGCACCGACACAAGTGCGAAAAGTGTTTTTTCAACACTAACACAAGTGCGAAAAGTGGTTTTTTCAACACTATCACAAGTGCAAAAAGTGTTTTTCCACACTAATACAAGTGCAAAAGTGGTTTACTGCACCAACACAAGTGCGAAAAGTGGTTTTTCAACACTAACACAAGTGCGAAAGTGGTTTTTCAACACTAACACAAGTGCAAAAAGTGGTTTTCCACACTAATACAAGTGCAAAAGTGGTTTCCTGCACCAACACAAGTGCGAAAAGTGGTTTTTCAACACTATCACAAGTGCGAAAAGTGGTTTTTCAACACCAACACAAGTGCGAAAAGTGGTTTTCAACACTAACCCAAGTGCGAAAAGTGGTTTTTCAACACTAACACAAGTGCAAAAAGTGGTTTTTCACCCTAATACAAGTGCAAAAGTGGTTTCCTGCACCAACACAAGTGCGAAAAGTGGTTTTTCAACACTAACACAAGTGCGAAAAGTGGTTTTTCAACACTAACACAAGTGCGAAAAGTGGTTTTTCAACACTATCACAAGTGCAAAAAGTGTTTTTTCCACACTAATACAAGTGCAAAAGTGGTTTCCTGCACCAACACAAGTGCGAAAAGTGGTTTTTCAACACTAACACAAGTGCGAAAAGTGGTTTTTCAACACTAACACAAGTGCGAAAGTGGTTTTGCCACACTAATACAAGTGCAAAAGTGGTTTCCTGCACCAACACAAGTGCGAAAAGTGGTTTTTCAACACTAACACAAGTGCGAAAAGTGGTTTTTCAACACTATCACAAGTGCAAAAAGTATTTTTTCTACACTAATACAAGTGCAAAAGTGGTTTTTCAACACTAACACAAGTGCGAAAAGTGGTTTTTCACACTAACACAAGTGCAAAAAGTGGTTTTTCAACACTAACACAAGTGCGAAAAGTGGTTTTTCCACACTAATACAAGTGCAAAAGTGGTTTCCTGCACCAACACAAGTGCGAAAAGTGGTTTTTCATTACTAACACAAGTGCGAAAAGTGGTTTTTCAACACCAACACAAGTGCGAAAAGTGGTTTTTTCAACACTAACACAAGTGCGAAAAGTGGTTTTTCAACACTAACACAAGTGCAAAAAGTGGTTTTTCCACCCTAATACAAGTGCAAAAGTGGTTCCCTGCACCAACACAAGTGCGAAAAGTGGTTTTTCAACACTAACACAAGTGCGAAAAGTGGTTTTTTTACACTATCACAAGTGCAAAAAGTGTTTTTCCACACTAATACAAGTGCAAAAGTGGTTTCCTGCACCAACACAAGTGCGAAAAGTGGTTTTTCAACACTAACACAAGTGCGAAAAGTGGTTTTTCAACACGAACACAAGTGCGAAAAAGTGGTTTTTCCACACTAATACAAGTGCAAAAGTGGTTTCCTGCACCAACACAAGTGCGAAAAGTGGTTTTTCAACACTAACACAAGTGCGAAAAAGTGGTTTTCAACACCAACACAAGTGCGAAAAGTGGTTTTTCAACACTAACACAAGTGCGAAAAGTGGTTTTTCAACACTAACACAAGTGCAAAAAGTGGTTTTTCCACCCTAATACAAGTGCAAAAGTGGTTTCCTGCACCAACACAAGTGTGAAAAGTGGTTTTTCAACACGAACACAAGTGCAAAAAGTGGTTTTTCAACACTAACACAAGTGCGAAAAGTGGTTTTCAACACTAACACAAGTGCGAAAAGTGTTTTTCCACACTAATACAAGTGCAAAAGTGGTTTGCTGCACCAACACAAGTGCTAAAGTGGTTTTTCAACACTAACACAAGTGCGAAAAGTGGTTTTTCAACACTATCACAAGTGCAAAAAGTGTTTTTCCACACTAATACAAGTGCAAAAGTGGTTTCCTGCACCAACACAAGTGCGAAAAGTGGTTTTTCCACACTAATACAAGAGCAAAAGTGTTTGCTGCACCAACACAAGTGCTAAAAGTGGTTTTTCAACACTAACACAGTGCGAAAAGTGGTTTTTCAACACTATCACAAGTGCAAAAAGTGTTTTTTCCACACTAATACAAGTGCAAAAGTGGTTTCCTGCACCAACACAAGTGCGAAAAGTGGTTTTCAACACTAACAC
Source organism: Myxine glutinosa (assembly GCF_964187855.1). Classification (NCBI taxonomy): domain Eukaryota; kingdom Metazoa; phylum Chordata; class Myxini; order Myxiniformes; family Myxinidae; genus Myxine; species Myxine glutinosa. Next base: position 89,597 of record NW_027617224.1, on the reverse strand, counting down.
AAGTGCGAAAAGTGGTTTTTCAACACTAACACAAGTGCGAAAAGTGGTTTTTCAACACTAACACAAGTGCAAAAAGTGGTTTTCCACCCTAATACAAGTGCAAAAGTGGTTTCCTGCACCAACACAAGTGCGAAAAGTGGTTTTTCAACACTAACACAAGTGCGAAAAGTGGTTTTTCAACACTATCACAAGTGTAAAAGTGTTTTTCCACACTAATACAAGTGCAAAAGTGGTTCCTGCACCAACATAAGTGCGAAAAGTGGTTTTCAACACTAACACAAGTGCGAAAAGTGGTTTTTCAACACTAACACAAGTGCGAAAAGTGGTTTTTCAACACTATCACAAGTGCAAAATGTGTTTTTTCCACACTAATACAAGTGCAAAAGTGGTTTCCTGCACCAACACAAGTGCGAAAACTGGTTTTTCCACACTAACACAAGTGCGAAAAGTGGTTTTTCAACACTAACACAAGTGCGAAAAGTGGTTTTTCCACACTAATACAAGTGCAAAAGTGGTTTCCTGCACCAACTACAAGTGCGAAAAGTGGTTTTTCAACACTAACACAAGTGTGAAAAGTGGTTTTTCAACACTATCACAAGTGCAAAAAGTATTTTTTCTACACTAATACAAGTGCAAAAGTGGTTTTTCAACACTAACACAAGTGCGAAAAGTGGTTTTTCAACACTAACACAAGTGCAAAAAGTGGTTTTTCAACACTAACACAAGTGCGAAAAGTGGTTTTCCACACTAATACAAGTGCAAAAGTGGTTTCCTGCACCAACACAAGTGCGAAAGGGTTTTTCAACACTAACACAATTGCGAAAAGTGGTTTTTCAACACTATCACAAGTGCAAAAAGTGGTTTTTCAACACTATCACAAGTGCAAAAAGTGTTTTTTCCACACTAATACAAGTGCAAAAGTGGTTTCATGCACCAACACAAGTGCGAAAAGTGGTTTTTCAACACTAACACAAGTGCGAAAAGTGGTTTTTCAACACTAACACAAGTGCGAAAAGTGGTTTTTCCACACTAATACAAGTGCAAAAGTGGTTTCCTGCACCAACACAAGTGCGAAAAGTGGTTTTTCAACACTAACACAAGTGCGAAAAGTGGTTTTTCAACACTATCACAAGTGCAAAAAGTATTTTTTCTACACTAATACAAGTGCAAAAGTGGTTTTTCAACACTAACACAAGTGCGAAAAGTGGTTTTTCAACACTAACACAAGTGCAAAAAGTGGTTTTTCAACACTAACACAAGTGCGAAAAGTGGTGTTTCCCACACTAATACAAGTGCAAAAGTGGTTTCCTGCACCAACACAAGTGCGAAAAGTGGTTTTTCAACACTAACACAAGTGCGAAAAGTGGTTTTTCAACACCAACACAAGTGCGAAAAGTGGTTTTTCAACACTAACACAAGTGCGAAAAGTGGTTTTTCAACACTAACACAAGTGCAAAAAGTGGTTTTTCCACCCTAATACAAGTGCAAAAGTGGTTCCCTGCACCAACACAAGTGCGAAAAGTGGTTTTTCAACACTAACACAAGTGCGAAAAGTGGTTTTTTTACACTATCACAAGTGCAAAAAGTGTTTTTTCCACACTAATACAAGTGCAAAAGTGGTTTCCTGCACCAACACAAGTGCGAAAAGTGGTTTTTCAACACTAACACAAGTGCGAAAAGTGGTTTTTCAACACGAACACAAGTGCGAAAAGTGGTTTTTCCACACTAATACAAGTGCAAAAGTGGTTTCCTGCACCAACACAAGTGCGAAAAGTGGTTTTTCAACACTAACACAAGTGCGAAAAGTGGTTTTTCAACACCAACACAAGTGCGAAAAGTGGTTTTTCAACACTAACACAAGTGCGAAAAGTGGTTTTTCAACACTAACACAAGTGCAAAAAGTGGTTTTTCCACCCTAATACAAGTGCAAAAGTGGTTTCCTGCACCAACACAAGTGTGAAAAGTGGTTTTTCAACACGAACACAAGTGCAAAAAGTGGTTTTTCAACACTAACACAAGTGCGAAAAGTGGTTTTTCAACACTAACACAAGTGCGAAAAGTGGTTTTTCCACACTAATACAAGTGCAAAAGTGGTTTGCTGCACCAACACAAGTGCTAAAAGTGGTTTTTCAACACTAACACAAGTGCGAAAAGTGGTTTTTCAACACTATCACAAGTGCAAAAAGTGTTTTTCCACACTAATACAAGTGCAAAAGTGGTTTCCTGCACCAACACAAGTGCGAAAAGTGGTTTTTCCACACTAATACAAGTGCAAAAGTGGTTTGCTGCACCAACACAAGTGCTAAAAGTGGTTTTTCAACACTAACACAAGTGCGAAAAGTGGTTTTTCAACACTATCACAAGTGCAAAAAGTGTTTTTCCACACTAATACAAGTGCAAAAGTGGTTTCCTGCACCAACACAAGTGCGAAAAGTGGTTTTTCAACACTAACACAAGTGCGAAAAGTGGTTTTTCAACACTAACACAAGTGCGAAAAGTGGTTTTTCAACACTAACACAAGTGCAAAAAGTGGTTTTTCCACCCTAATACAAGTGCAAAAGTGGTTTCCTGCACCAACACAAGTGCGAAAAGTGGTTTTTCAACACTAACACAAGTGCGAAAAGTGGTTTTTCAACACTAACACAAGTGCGAAAAGTGGTTTTTCCACACTAATACAAGTGCAAAAGTGGTTTGCTGCACCAACACAAGTGCTAAAAGTGGTTTTTCAACACTAACACAAGTGCGAAAAGTGGTTTTTCAACACTATCACAAGTGCAAAAAGTGTTTTTCCACACTAATACAAGTGCAAAAGTGGTTTCCTGCACCAACACAAGTGCGAAAAGTGGTTTTTCCACACTAATACAAGTGCAAAAGTGGTTTGCTGCACCAACACAAGTGCTAAAAGTGGTTTTTCAACACTAACACAAGTGCGAAAAGTGGTTTTTCAACACTATCACAAGTGCAAAAAGTGTTTTTCCACACTAATACAAGTGCAAAAGTGGTTTCCTGCACCAACACAAGTGCGAAAAGTGGTTTTTCAACACTAACACAAGTGCGAAAAGTGGTTTTTCAACACTAACACAAGTGCGAAAAGTGGTTTTTCAACACTATCACAAGTGCAAAATGTGTTTTTTCCACACTAATACAAGTGCAAAAGTGGTTTCCTGCACCAACACAAGTGCGAAAACTGGTTTTTCCACACTAACACAAGTGCGAAAAGTGGTTTTTCAACACTAACACAAGTGCGAAAAGTGGTTTTTCCACACTAATACAAGTGCAAAAGTGGTTTCCTGCACCAACACAAGTGCGAAAAGTGGTTTTTCAACACTAACACAAGTGTGAAAAGTGGTTTTTCAACACTATCACAAGTGCAAAAAGTATTTTTTCTACACTAATACAAGTGCAAAAGTGGTTTTTCAACACTAACACAAGTGCGAAAAGTGGTTTTTCAACACTAACACAAGTGCAAAAAGTGGTTTTTCAACACTAACACAAGTGCGAAAAGTGGTTTTTCCACACTAATACAAGTGCAAAAGTGGTTTCCTGCACCAACACAAGTGCGAAAAGTGGTTTTTCAACACTAACACAATTGCGAAAAGTGGTTTTTCAACACTATCACAAGTGCAAAAAGTGGTTTTTCAACACTATCACAAGTGCAAAAAGTGTTTTTTCCACACTAATACAAGTGCAAAAGTGGTTTCATGCACCAACACAAGTGCGAAAAGTGGTTTTTCAACACTAACACAAGTGCGAAAAGTGGTTTTTCAACACTAACACAAGTGCGAAAAGTGGTTTTTCCACACTAATACAAGTGCAAAAGTGGTTTCCTGCACCAACACAAGTGCGAAAAGTGTTTTTTCAACACCAACACAAGTGCGAAAAGTGGTTTTTCAACACCAACACAAGTGCGAAAAGTGGTTTTTCAACACTAACACAAGTGCGAAAAGTGGTTTTTCAACACTAACACAAGTGCGAAAAGTGGTTTTTCCACACTAATACAAGTGCAAAAGTGGTTTCCTGCACCAACACAAGTGCGAAAAGTGGTTTTTCAACACTAACAAAAGTGCGAAAAGTGGTTTTTCAATGCTATCACAAGTGCAAAAAGTGTTTTTTCCACACTAATACAAGTGCAAAAGTGGTTTGCTGCACCAACACAAGTGCGAAAAGTGGTTTTTCAACACTCACACAAGTGCAAAAATTCGTTTTTCAACACCAACACAAGTGCGGAAAGTGGTTTTTCAACACTAACACAAGTGCAAAAAGTGGTTTTTCCACCCTAATACAAGTGCAAAAGTGGTTTCCTGCACCAACACAAGTGTGAAAAGTGGTTTTTCAACACTAACACAAGTGCGAAAAGTGGTTTTTCAACACTAACAAAAGTGCGAAAAGTGTTTTTTCAACACTAACACAAGTGCGAAAAGTGTTTTTTCCACACTAATACAAGTGCAAAAGTGTTTCCTGCACCAACACGAGTGCGAAAAGTGGTTTTTCAACACTAACACAAGTGCAAAAAGTGGTTTTTCAACACTAACAAAAGTGCGAAAAGTGGTTTTCCACACTAACACAAGTGCGAAAAGTGGTTTTTCCACACTAATACAAGTGCAAAAGTGGTTTCCTGCACCAACACAAGTGCAAAAAGTGGTTTTTCAACACTAACACAAGTGCGAAAAGTGGTTTTTCAACACTAACACAAGTGCGAAAAGTGGTTTTTCAACACTAACACAAGTGCGAAAAGTGTTTTTTCAACACTAACACAAGTGCGAAAAGTGTTTTTTCAACACTAACACAAGTGCGAAAAGTGTTTTTTCCACACTAATACAAGTGCAAAAGTGGTTTCCTGCACCAACACAAGTGCGAAAAGTGGTTTTTCAACACTAACACAAGTGCAAAAAGTGGTTTTTCAACACTAACAAAAGTGCGAAAAGTGGTTTTTCCACACTAACACAAGTGCGAAAAGTGGTTTTTCCACACTAATACAAGTGCAAAAGTGGTTTCCTGCACCAACACAAGTGCGAAAAGTGGTTTTTCAACACTAACACAAGTGCGAAAAGTGGTTTTTCAACACTATCACAAGTGCAAAAAGTGTTTTTCCACACTAATACAAGTGCAAAAGTGGTTTCCTGCACCAACACAAGTGCGAAAAGTGGTTTTTCAACACTAACACAAGTGCGAAAAGTGGTTTTTCAACACTAACACAAGTGCAAAAAGTGGTTTTTCCACACTAATACAAGTGCAAAAGTGGTTTCCTGCACCAACACAAGTGCCAAAAGTGGTTTTTCAACACTAACACAAGTGCGAAAAGTGGTTTTTCAACACCAACACAAGTGCAAAAAGTGGTTTTTCAACACTAACACAAGTGCGAAAAGTGGTTTTTCAACACTATCACAAGTGCAAAAAGTGTTTTTTCCACACTAATACAAGTGCAAAAGTGGTTTCCTGCACCAACACAAGTGCGAAATGTAGTTTTTCAACACTAACACAAGTGCGAAAAGTGGTTTTTCAACACGAACACAAGTGCGAAAAGTGGTTTTTCAACACTATCACAAGTGCAAAAAGTGTTTTTTCCACACTAATACAAGTGCAAAAGTGGTTTCCTGCACCAACACAAGTGCGAAAAGTGGTTTTTCAACACTAACACAAGTGCGAAAAGTGGTTTTTCAACAATAACACAAGTGCGAAAAGTGGTTTTTCCACAATAATACAAGTGCAAAAGTGGTTTCTTGCACCAACACAAGTGCGAAAAGTGGTTTTTCAACACTAACACAAGTGCGAAAAGTGGTTTTTCAACACTATCACAAGTGCAAAAAGTATTTTTTCTACACTAATACAAGTGCAAAAGTGGTTTTTCAACACTAACACAAGTGCGATAAGTGGTTTTTCAACACTAACACAAGTGCAAAAAGTGGTTTTTCAACACTAACACAAGTGCGAAAAGTGGTTTTTCCACACTAATACAAGTGCAAAAGTGGTTTCCTGCACCAACACAAGTGCGAAAAGTGGTTTTTCAACACTAACACAAGTGTGAAAAGTGGTTTTTCAACACTATCACAAGTGCGAAAAGTGGTTTTTCCACACTAATACAAGTGCAAAAGTGGTTTCCTGCACCAACACAAGTGCGAAAAGTGGTTTTTCAACACTAACACAAGTGTGAAAAGTGGTTTTTCAACACTAATACAAGTGCGAAAAGTGGTTTTTCAACACTAACGCAAGTGCAAAAAGTGTTTTTTCCACACTAATACAAGTGCAAAAGTGGTTTCCTGCACCAACACAAGTGCGAAAAGTGGTTTTTCAACACTAACACAAGTGCAAAAAGTGGTTTTTCAACACTAACACAAGTGCAAAAAGTGGTTTTTCCACACTAATACAAGTGCAAAAGTGGTTTCCTGCACCAACACAAGTGCGAAAAGTGGTTTTTCAACACTAACACAAGTGCGAAAAGTGGTTTTTCAACACCAACACAAGTGCGAAAAGTGGTTTTTCAACACTAACCCAAGTGCGAAAAGTGGTTTTTCAACACTAACACAAGTGCAAAAAGTGGTTTTTCCACCCTAATACAAGTGCAAAAGTGGTTTCCTGCACCAACACAAGTGCGAAAAGTGGTTTTTCAACACTAACACAAGTGCGAAAAGTGGTTTTTCAACACTAACACAAGTGCGAAAAGTGGTTTTTCAACACTATCACAAGTGCAAAAAGTGTTTTTTCCACACTAATACAAGTGCAAAAGTGGTTTCCTGCACCAACACAAGTGCGAAAAGTGGTTTTTCAACACTAACACAAGTGTGAAAAGTGGTTTTTCAACACTAACACAAGTGCGAAAAGTGGTTTTGCCACACTAATACAAGTGCAAAAGTGGTTTCCTGCACCAACACAAGTGCGAAAAGTGGTTTTTCAACACTAACACAAGTGCGAAAAGTGGTTTTTCAACACTATCACAAGTGCAAAAAGTATTTTTTCTACACTAATACAAGTGCAAAAGTGGTTTTTCAACACTAACACAAGTGCGAAAAGTGGTTTTTCAACACTAACACAAGTGCAAAAAGTGGTTTTTCAACACTAACACAAGTGCGAAAAGTGGTTTTTCCACACTAATACAAGTGCAAAAGTGGTTTCCTGCACCAACACAAGTGCGAAAAGTGGTTTTTCAACACTAACACAAGTGCGAAAAGTGGTTTTTCAACACCAACACAAGTGCGAAAAGTGGTTTTTCAACACTAACACAAGTGCGAAAAGTGGTTTTTCAACACTAACACAAGTGCAAAAAGTGGTTTTTCCACCCTAATACAAGTGCAAAAGTGGTTTCCTGCACCAACACAAGTGCGAAAAGTGGTTTTTCAACACTAACACAAGTGCGAAAAGTGGTTTTTTTACACTATCACAAGTGCAAAAAGTGTTTTTTCCACACTAATACAAGTGCAAAAGTGGTTTCCTGCACCAACACAAGTGTGAAAAGTGGTTTTTCAACACTAACACAAGTGCGAAAAGTGGTTTTTCAACACGAACACAAGTGCGAAAAGTGGTTTTTCCACACTAATACAAGTGCAAAAGTGGTTTCCTGCACCAACACAAGTGCGAAAAGTGGTTTTTCAACACTAACACAAGTGTGAAAAGTGGTTTTTCAACACTATCACAAGTGCAAAAAGTATTTTTTCTACACTAATACAAGTGCAAAAGTGGTTTTTCAACACTAACACAAGTGCAAAAAGTGGTTTTTCAACACTAACACAAGTGCAAAAAGTGGTTTTTCAACACTAACACAAGTGCGAAAAGTGGTTTTTCCACACTAATACAAGTGCAAAAGTGGTTTCCTGCACCAACACAAGTGCGAAAAGTGGTTTTTCAACACTAACACAATTGCGAAAAGTGGTTTTTCAACACTATCACAAGTGCAAAAAGTGGTTTTTCAACACTATCACAAGTGCAAAAAGTGTTTTTTCCACACTAATACAAGTGCAAAAGTGGTTTCATGCACCAACACAAGTGCGAAAAGTGGTTTTTCAACACTAACACAAGTGCGAAAAGTGGTTTTTCAACACTAACACAAGTGCGAAAAGTGGTTTTTCCACACTAATACAAGTGCAAAAGTGGTTTCCTGCACCAACACAAGTGCGAAAAGTGTTTTTTCAACACCAACACAAGTGCGAAAAGTGGTTTTTCAACACCAACACAAGTGCGAAAAGTGGTTTTTCAACACTAACACAAGTGCGAAAAGTGGTTTTTCAACACTAACACAAGTGCGAAAAGTGGTTTTTCCACACTAATACAAGTGCAAAAGTGCTTTCCTGCACCAACACAAGTGCGAAAAGTGGTTTTTCAACACTAACAAAAGTGCGAAAAGTGGTTTTTCAATGCTATCACAAGTGCAAAAAGTGTTTTTTCCACACTAATACAAGTGCAAAAGTGGTTTGCTGCACCAACACAAGTGCGAAAAGTGGTTTTTCAACACTCACACAAGTGCAAAAATTCGTTTTTCAACACCAACACAAGTGCGGAAAGTGGTTTTTCAACACTAACACAAGTGCAAAAAGTGGTTTTTCCACCCTAATACAAGTGCAAAAGTGGTTTCCTGCACCAACACAAGTGTGAAAAGTGGTTTTTCAACACTAACACAAGTGCGAAAAGTGGTTTTTCAACACTAACAAAAGTGCGAAAAGTGTTTTTTCAACACTAACACAAGTGCGAAAAGTGTTTTTTCCACACTAATACAAGTGCAAAAGTGTTTCCTGCACCAACACGAGTGCGAAAAGTGGTTTTTCAACACTAACACAAGTGCAAAAAGTGGTTTTTCAACACTAACAAAAGTGCGAAAAGTGGTTTTCCACACTAACACAAGTGCGAAAAGTGGTTTTTCCACACTAATACAAGTGCAAAAGTGGTTTCCTGCACCAACACAAGTGCGAAAAGTGGTTTTTCAACACTAACACAAGTGCGAAAAGTGGTTTTTCAACACTAACACAAGTGCGAAAAGTGGTTTTTCAACACTAACACAAGTGCGAAAAGTGTTTTTTCAACACTAACACAAGTGCGAAAAGTGTTTTTTCCACACTAATACAAGTGCAAAAGTGGTTTCCTGCACCAACACAAGTGCGAAAAGTGGTTTTTCAACACTAACACAAGTGCAAAAAGTGGTTTTTCAACACTAACAAAAGTGCGAAAAGTGGTTTTTCCACACTAACACAAGTGCGAAAAGTGGTTTTTCCACACTAATACAAGTGCAAAAGTGGTTTCCTGCACCAACACAAGTGCGAAAAGTGGTTTTTCAACACTAACACAAGTGCGAAAAGTGGTTTTTCAACACTATCACAAGTGCAAAAAGTGTTTTTCCACACTAATACAAGTGCAAAAGTGGTTTCCTGCACCAACACAAGTGCGAAAAGTGGTTTTTCAACACTAACACAAGTGCGAAAAGTGGTTTTTCAACACTAACACAAGTGCAAAAAGTGGTTTTTCCACACTAATACAAGTGCAAAAGTGGTTTCCTGCACCAACACAAGTGCCAAAAGTGGTTTTTCAACACTAACACAAGTGCGAAAAGTGGTTTTTCAACACCAACACAAGTGCAAAAAGTGGTTTTTCAACACTAACACAAGTGCGAAAAGTGGTTTTTCAACACTATCACAAGTGCAAAAAGTGTTTTTTCCACACTAATACAAGTGCAAAAGTGGTTTCCTGCACCAACACAAGTGCGAAATGTGGTTTTTCAACACTAACACAAGTGCGAAAAGTGGTTTTTCAACACGAACACAAGTGCGAAAAGTGGTTTTTCAACACTATCACAAGTGCAAAAAGTGTTTTTTCCACACTAATACAAGTGCAAAAGTGGTTTCCTGCACCAACACAAGTGCGAAAAGTGGTTTTTCAACACTAACACAAGTGCGAAAAGTGGTTTTTCAACAATAACACAAGTGCGAAAAGTGGTTTTTCCACAATAATACAAGTGCAAAAGTGGTTTCTTGCACCAACACAAGTGCGAAAAGTGGTTTTTCAACACTAACACAAGTGCGAAAAGTGGTTTTTCAACACTATCACAAGTGCAAAAAGTATTTTTTCTACACTAATACAAGTGCAAAAGTGGTTTTTCAACACTAACACAAGTGCGATAAGTGGTTTTTCAACACTAACACAAGTGCAAAAAGTGGTTTTTCAACACTAACACAAGTGCGAAAAGTGGTTTTTCCACACTAATACAAGTGCAAAAGTGGTTTCCTGCACCAACACAAGTGCGAAAAGTGGTTTTTCAACACTAACACAAGTGTGAAAAGTGGTTTTTCAACACTATCACAAGTGCGAAAAGTGGTTTTTCCACACTAATACAAGTGCAAAAGTGGTTTCCTGCACCAACACAAGTGCGAAAAGTGGTTTTTCAACACTAACACAAGTGTGAAAAGTGGTTTTTCAACACTAATACAAGTGCGAAAAGTGGTTTTTCAACACTAACACAAGTGCAAAAAGTGTTTTTTCCACACTAATACAAGTGCAAAAGTGGTTTCCTGCACCAACACAAGTGCGAAAAGTGGTTTTTCAACACTAACACAAGTGCAAAAAGTGGTTTTTCAACACTAACACAAGTGCAAAAAGTGGTTTTTCCACACTAATACAAGTGCAAAAGTGGTTTCCTGCACCAACACAAGTGCGAAAAGTGGTTTTTCAACACTAACACAAGTGCGAAAAGTGGTTTTTCAACACCAACACAAGTGCGAAAAGTGGTTTTTCAACACTAACCCAAGTGCGAAAAGTGGTTTTTCAACACTAACACAAGTGCAAAAAGTGGTTTTTCCACCCTAATACAAGTGCAAAAGTGGTTTCCTGCACCAACACAAGTGCGAAAAGTGGTTTTTCAACACTAACACAAGTGCGAAAAGTGGTTTTTCAATACTAACACAAGTGCGAAAAGTGGTTTTTCAACACTATCACAAGTGCAAAAAGTGTTTTTTCCACACTAATACAAGTGCAAAAGTGGTTTCCTGCACCAACACAAGTGCGAAAAGTGGTTTTTCAACACTAACACAAGTGCGAAAAGTGGTTTTTCAACACTAACACAAGTGCGAAAAGTGGTTTTGCCACACTAATACAAGTGCAAAAGTGGTTTCCTGCACCAACACAAGTGCGAAAAGTGGTTTTTCAACACTAACACAAGTGCGAAAAGTGGTTTTTCAACACTATCACAAGTGCAAAAAGTATTTTTTCTACACTAATACAAGTGCAAAAGTGGTTTTTCAACACTAACACAAGTGCGAAAAGTGGTTTTTCAACACTAACACAAGTGCAAAAAGTGGTTTTTCAACACTAACACAAGTGCGAAAAGTGGTTTTTCCACACTAATACAAGTGCAAAAGTGGTTTCCTGCACCAACACAAGTGCGAAAAGTGGTTTTTCAACACTAACACAAGTGCGAAAAGTGGTTTTTCAACACCAACACAAGTGCGAAAAGTGGTTTTTCAACACTAACACAAGTGCGAAAAGTGGTTTTTCAACACTAACACAAGTGCAAAAAGTGGTTTTTCCACCCTAATACAAGTGCAAAAGTGGTTTCCTGCACCAACACAAGTGCGAAAAGTGGTTTTTCAACACTAACACAAGTGCGAAAAGTGGTTTTTTTACACTATCACAAGTGCAAAAAGTGTTTTTTCCACACTAATACAAGTGCAAAAGTGGTTTCCTGCACCAACACAAGTGCGAAAAGTGGTTTTTCAACACTAACACAAGTGCGAAAAGTGGTTTTTCAACACGAACACAAGTGCGAAAAGTGGTTTTTCCACACTAATACAAGTGCAAAAGTGGTTTCCTGCACCAACACAAGTGCGAAAAGTGGTTTTTCAACACTAACACAAGTGCGAAAAGTGGTTTTTCAACACCAACACAAGTGCGAAAAGTGGTTTTTCAACACTAACACAAGTGCGAAAAGTGGTTTTTCAACACTAACACAAGTGCAAAAAGTGGTTTTTCCACCCTAATACAAGTGCAAAAGTGGTTTCCTGCACCAACACAAGTGTGAAAAGTGGTTTTTCAACACGAACACAAGTGCAAAAAGTGGTTTTTCAACACTAACACAAGTGCGAAAAGTGGTTTTTCAACACTAACACAAGTGCGAAAAGTGGTTTTTCCACACTAATACAAGTGCAAAAGTGGTTTGCTGCACCAACACAAGTGCTAAAAGTGGTTTTTCAACACTAACACAAGTGCGAAAAGTGGTTTTTCAACACTATCACAAGTGCAAAAAGTGTTTTTCCACACTAATACAAGTGCAAAAGTGGTTTCCTGCACCAACACAAGTGCGAAAAGTGGTTTTTCCACACTAATACAAGTGCAAAAGTGGTTTGCTGCACCAACACAAGTGCTAAAAGTGGTTTTTCAACACTAACACAAGTGCGAAAAGTGGTTTTTCAACACTATCACAAGTGCAAAAAGTGTTTTTCCACACTAATACAAGTGCAAAAGTGGTTTCCTGCACCAACACAAGTGCGAAAAGTGGTTTTTCAACACTAACACAAGTGCGAAAAGTGGTTTTTCAACACTAACACAAGTGCGAAAAGTGGTTTTTCCACACTAATACAAGGGCAAAAGTGGTTTCCTGCACCAAGACAAGTGCGAAAAGTGGTTTTTCAACACTAACACAAGTGCGAAAAGTGGTTTTTCAACACAAACACAAGTGCGAAAAGTGGTTTTTCAACACTAACACAAGTGCGAAAAGTGGTTTTTCAACACTAACACAAGTGCAAAAAGTGGTTTTTCCACCCTAATACAAGTGCAAAAGTGGTTTCCTGCACCAACACAAGTGCGAAAAGTGGTTTTTCAACACTAACACAAGTGCGAAAAGTGGTTTTTCAACACTATCACAAGTGTAAAAAGTGTTTTTTCCACACTAATACAAGTGCAAAAGTGGTTTCCTGCACCAACATAAGTGTGAAAAGTGGTTTTTCAACACTAACACAAGTGCGAAAAGTGGTTTTTCAACACTAACACAAGTGCGAAAAGTGGTTTTTCAACACTATCACAAGTGCAAAATGTGTTTTTTCCACACTAATACAAGTGCAAAAGTGGTTTCCTGCACCAACACAAGTGTGAAAACTGGTTTTTCCACACTAACACAAGTGCGAAAAGTAGTTTTTCAACACTAACACAAGTGCGAAAAGTGGTTTTTCCACACTAATACAAGTGCAAAAGTGGTTTCCTGCACCAACACAAGTGCGAAAAGTGGTTTTTCAACACTAACACAAGTGCGAAAAGTGGTTTTTTAACACTATCACAAGTGCAAAAAGTATTTTTTCTACACTAATACAAGTGCAAAAGTGGTTTTTCAACACTAACACAAGTGCGAAAAGTGGTTTTTCAATACAAACACAAGTGCAAAAAGTGGTTTTTCCACCCTAATACAAGTGCAAAAGTGGTTTCCTGCACCAACACAAGTGCGAAAAGTGGTTTTTCAACACTAACACAAGTGCGAAAAGTGGTTTTTTTACACTATCACAAGTGCAAAAAGTGTTTTTTCCACACTAATACAAGTGCAAAAGTGGTTTCCTGCACCAACACAAGTGCGAAAAGTGGTTTTTCAACACTAACACAAGTGCGAAAAGTGGTTTTTCAACACGAACACAAGTGCGAAAAGTGGTTTTTCCACACTAATACAAGTGCAAAAGTGGTTTCCTGCACCAACACAAGTGCGAAAAGTGGTTTTTCAACACTAACACAAGTGCGAAAAGTGGTTTTTCAACACCAACACAAGTGCGAAAAGTGGTTTTTCAACACTAACACAAGTGCGAAAAGTGGTTTTTCAACACTAACACAAGTGCAAAAAGTGGTTTTTCCACCCTAATACAAGTGCAAAAGTGGTTTCCTGCACCAACACAAGTGTGAAAAGTGGTTTTTCAACACGAACACAAGTGCAAAAAGTGGTTTTTCAACACTAACACAAGTGCGAAAAGTGGTTTTTCAACACTAACACAAGTGCGAAAAGTGGTTTTTCCACACTAATACAAGTGCAAAAGTGGTTTGCTGCACCAACACAAGTGCTAAAAGTGGTTTTTCAACACTAACACAAGTGCGAAAAGTGGTTTTTCAACACTATCACAAGTGCAAAAAGTGTTTTTCCACACTAATACAAGTGCAAAAGTGGTTTCCTGCACCAACACAAGTGCGAAAAGTGGTTTTTCCACACTAATACAAGTGCAAAAGTGGTTTGCTGCACCAACACAAGTGCTAAAAGTGGTTTTTCAACACTAACACAAGTGCGAAAAGTGGTTTTTCAACACTATCACAAGTGCAAAAAGTGTTTTTCCACACTAATACAAGTGCAAAAGTGGTTTCCTGCACCAACACAAGTGCGAAAAGTGGTTTTTCAACACTAACACAAGTGCGAAAAGTGGTTTTTCAACACTAACACAAGTGCGAAAAGTGGTTTTTCCACACTAATACAAGGGCAAAAGTGGTTTCCTGCACCAAGACAAGTGCGAAAAGTGGTTTTTCAACACTAACACAAGTGCGAAAAGTGGTTTTTCAACACAAACACAAGTGCGAAAAGTGGTTTTTCAACACTAACACAAGTGCGAAAAGTGGTTTTTCAACACTAACACAAGTGCAAAAAGTGGTTTTTCCACCCTAATACAAGTGCAAAAGTGGTTTCCTGCACCAACACAAGTGCGAAAAGTGGTTTTTCAACACTAACACAAGTGCGAAAAGTGGTTTTTCAACACTATCACAAGTGTAAAAAGTGTTTTTTCCACACTAATACAAGTGCAAAAGTGGTTTCCTGCACCAACATAAGTGCGAAAAGTGGTTTTTCAACACTAACACAAGTGCGAAAAGTGGTTTTTCAACACTAACACAAGTGCGAAAAGTGGTTTTTCAACACTATCACAAGTGCAAAATGTGTTTTTTCCACACTAATACAAGTGCAAAAGTGGTTTCCTGCACCAACACAAGTGTGAAAACTGGTTTTTCCACACTAACACAAGTGCGAAAAGTAGTTTTTCAACACTAACACAAGTGCGAAAAGTGGTTTTTCCACACTAATACAAGTGCAAAAGTGGTTTCCTGCACCAACACAAGTGCGAAAAGTGGTTTTTCAACACTAACACAAGTGCGAAAAGTGGTTTTTTAACACTATCACAAGTGCAAAAAGTATTTTTTCTACACTAATACAAGTGCAAAAGTGGTTTTTCAACACTAACACAAGTGCGAAAAGTGGTTTTTCAATACAAACACAAGTGCAAAAAGTGGTTTTTCAACACTAACACAAGTGCGAAAAGTGGTTTTTCCACACTAATACAAGTGCAAAAGTGGTTTCCTGCACCAACACAAGTGCGAAAAGTGGTTTTTCAACACTAACACAATTGCGAAAAGTGGTTTTTCAACACTATCACAAGTGCAAAAAGTGTTTTTTCCACACTAATACAAGTGCAAAAGTGGTTTCCTGCACCAACACAAGTGCGAAAAGTGGTTTTTCAACACTAACACAAGTGCGAAAAGTGGTTTTTCAACACTAACACAAGTGCGAAAAGTGGTTTTTCCACACTAATACAAGTGCAAAAGTGGTTTCCTGCACCAACACAAGTGCGAAAAGTGTTTTTTCAACACCAACACAAGTGCGAAAAGTGGCTTTTCAACACCAACACAAGTGCGAAAAGTGGTTTTTCAACACTAACACAAGTGCGAAAAGTGGTTTTTCAACACTAACACAAGTGCGAAAAGTGGTTTTTCCACACTAATACAAGTGCAAAAGTGGTTTCCTGCACCAACACAAGTGCGAAAAGTGGTTTTTCAACACTAACAAAAGTGCGAAAAGTGGTTTTTCAACACTAACACAAGTGCGAAAAGTGGTTTTTCAACACTAACACAAGTGCGAAAAGTGTTTTTTCAACACCAACACAAGTGCGAAAAGTGGTTTTTCAACACCAACAAAAGTGCGAAAAGTGGTTTTTCAACACTAATACAAGTGCGAAAAGTGGTTTTTCAACACTAACACAAGTGCAAAAAGTGTTTTTTCCACACTAATACAAGTGCAAAAGTGGTTTCCTGCACCAACACAAGTGCGAAAAGTGGTTTTTCAACACTAACACAAGTGCAAAAAGTGGTTTTTCAACACTAACACAAGTGCAAAAAGTGGTTTTTCCACACTAATACAAGTGCAAAAGTGGTTTCCTGCACCAACACAAGTGCGAAAAGTGGTTTTTCAACACTAACACAAGTGCGAAAAGTGGTTTTTCAACACCAACACAAGTGCGAAAAGTGGTTTTTCAACACTAACCCAAGTGCGAAAAGTGGTTTTTCAACACTAACACAAGTGCAAAAAGTGGTTTTTCCACCCTAATACAAGTGCAAAAGTGGTTTCCTGCACCAACACAAGTGCGAAAAGTGGTTTTTCAACACTAACACAAGTGCGAAAAGTGGTTTTTCAACACTAACACAAGTGCGAAAAGTGGTTTTTCAACACTATCACAAGTGCAAAAAGTGTTTTTTCCACACTAATACAAGTGCAAAAGTGGTTTCCTGCACCAACACAAGTGCGAAAAGTGGTTTTTCAACACTAACACAAGTGCGAAAAGTGGTTTTTCAACACTAACACAAGTGCGAAAAGTGGTTTTGCCACACTAATACAAGTGCAAAAGTGGTTTCCTGCACCAACACAAGTGCGAAAAGTGGTTTTTCAACACTAACACAAGTGCGAAAAGTGGTTTTTCAACACTATCACAAGTGCAAAAAGTATTTTTTCTACACTAATACAAGTGCAAAAGTGGTTTTTCAACACTAACACAAGTGCGAAAAGTGGTTTTTCAACACTAACACAAGTGCAAAAAGTGGTTTTTCAACACTAACACAAGTGCGAAAAGTGGTTTTTCCACACTAATACAAGTGCAAAAGTGGTTTCCTGCACCAACACAAGTGCGAAAAGTGGTTTTTCAACACTAACACAAGTGCGAAAAGTGATTTTTCAACACCAACACAAGTGCGAAAAGTGGTTTTTCAACACTAACACAAGTGCGAAAAGTGGTTTTTCAACACTAACACAAGTGCAAAAAGTGGTTTTTCCACCCTAATACAAGTGCAAAAGTGGTTTCCTGCACCAACACAAGTGCGAAAAGTGGTTTTTCAACACTAACACAAGTGCGAAAAGTGGTTTTTTTACACTATCACAAGTGCAAAAAGTGTTTTTTCCACACTAATACAAGTGCAAAAGTGGTTTCCTGCACCAACACAAGTGCGAAAAGTGGTTTTTCAACACTAACACAAGTGCGAAAAGTGGTTTTTCAACACGAACACAAGTGCGAAAAGTGGTTTTCCCACACTAATACAAGTGCAAAAGTGGTTTCCTGCACCAACACAAGTGCGAAAAGTGGTTTTTCAACACTAAACACAAGTGCGAAAAGTGGTTTTTCAACACCAACACAAGTGCGAAAAGTGGTTTTTCAACACTAACACAAGTGCGAAAAGTGGTTTTTCAACACTAACACAAGTGCAAAAAGTGGTTTTTCCACCCTAATACAAGTGCAAAAGTGGTTTCCTGCACCAACACAAGTGTGAAAAGTGGTTTTTCAACACGAACACAAGTGCAAAAAGTGGTTTTTCAACACTAACACAAGTGCGAAAAGTGGTTTTTCAACACTAACACAAGTGCGAAAGTGGTTTTTCCACACTAATACAAGTGCAAAAGTGGTTTGCTGCACCAACACAAGTGCTAAAAGTGGTTTTTCAACACTAACACAAGTGCGAAAAGTGGTTTTTCAACACTATCACAAGTGCAAAAAGTGTTTTTCCCACACTAATACAAGTGCAAAAGTGGTTTCCTGCACCAACACAAGTGCGAAAAGTGGTTTTTCCACACTAATACAAGTGCAAAAGTGGTTTGCTGCACCAACACAAGTGCTAAAAGTGGTTTTTCACACTAACACAAGTGCGAAAAAGTGGTTTTTCAACACTATCACAAGTGCAAAAAGTGTTTTTCCACACTAATACAAGTGCAAAAGTGGTTTCCTGCACCAACACAAGTGCGAAAAGTGGTTTTTCAACACTAACACAAGTGCGAAAAGTGGTTTTTCAACACTAACACAAGTGCGAAAAGTGGTTTTTCCACACTAATACAAGGGCAAAAGTGGTTTCCTGCACCAAGACAAGTGCGAAAAGTGGTTTTTCAACACTAACACAAGTGCGAAAAGTGGTTTTTCAACACAAACACAAGTGCGAAAAGTGGTTTTTCAACACTAACACAAGTGCGAAAAGTGGTTTTTCAACACTAACACAAGTGCAAAAAGTGGTTTTTCCACCCTAATACAAGTGCAAAAGTGGTTTCCTGCACCAACACAAGTGCGAAAAGTGGTTTTTCAACACTAACACAAGTGCGAAAAGTGGTTTTTCAACACTAACACAAGTGCGAAAAGTGGTTTTTCAACACTATCACAAGTGCAAAAAGTGTTTTTTCCACACTAATACAAGTGCAAAAGTGGTTTCCTGCACCCAACACAAGTGCGAAAAGTGGTTTTTCAACACTAACACAAGTGCAAAAAGTGGTTTTTCAACACTAACACAAGTGCGAAAAG
This sequence comes from Myxine glutinosa, assembly GCF_964187855.1. Classification (NCBI taxonomy): domain Eukaryota; kingdom Metazoa; phylum Chordata; class Myxini; order Myxiniformes; family Myxinidae; genus Myxine; species Myxine glutinosa. The sequence continues at coordinate 71,070 of NW_027617224.1, read as the reverse complement.
TGGTTTTGCCACACTAATACAAGTGCAAAAGTGGTTTCCTGCACCAACACAAGTGCGAAAAGTGGTTTTTCAACACTAACACAAGTGCGAAAAGTGGTTTTTCAACACTATCACAAGTGCAAAAAGTATTTTTTCTACACTAATACAAGTGCAAAAGTGGTTTTTCACACTAACACAAGTGCGAAAAGTGGTTTTTTCAACACTAACACAAGTGCAAAAAGTGGTTTTTCAACACTAACACAAGTGCGAAAAGTGGTTTTTCCACACTAATACAAGTGCAAAAGTGGTTTCCTGCACCAACACAAGTGCGAAAAGTGGTTTTTCAACACTAACACAAGTGCGAAAAGTGGTTTTTCAACACCAACACAAGTGCGAAAAGTGGTTTTTCAACACTAACACAAGTGCGAAAAGTGGTTTTTCAACACTAACACAAGTGCAAAAAGTGGTTTTTCCACCCTAATACAAGTGCAAAAGTGGTTTCCTGCACCAACACAAGTGCGAAAAGTGGTTTTTCAACACTAACACAAGTGCGAAAAGTGGTTTTTTTACACTATCACAAGTGCAAAAAGTGTTTTTTCCACACTAATACAAGTGCAAAAGTGGTTTCCTGCACCAACACAAGTGCGAAAAGTGGTTTTTCAACACTAACACAAGTGCGAAAAGTGGTTTTTCAACACGAACACAAGTGTGAAAAGTGGTTTTTCCACACTAATACAAGTGCAAAAGTGGTTTCCTGCACCAACACAAGTGCGAAAAGTGGTTTTTCAACACTAACACAAGTGCGAAAAGTGGTTTTTCAACACCAACACAAGTGCGAAAAGTGGTTTTTCAACACTAACACAAGTGCGAAAAGTGGTTTTTCAACACTAACACAAGTGCAAAAAGTGGTTTTTCCACCCTAATACAAGTGCAAAAGTGGTTTCCTGCACCAACACAAGTGTGAAAAGTGGTTTTTTCAACACGAACACAAGTGCAAAAAGTGGTTTTTCAACACTAACACAAGTGCGAAAAGTGGTTTTCAACACTAACACAAGTGCGAAAAGTGGTTTTTCCACACTAATACAAGTGCAAAAGTGGTTTGCTGCACCAACACAAGTGCTAAAAGTGGTTTTTCAACACTAACACAAGTGCGAAAAGTGGTTTTTCAACACTATCACAAGTGCAAAAAGTGTTTTTCCACACTAATACAAGTGCAAAAGTGGTTTCCTGCACCAACACAAGTGCGAAAAGTGGTTTTTCCACACTAATACAAGTGCAAAAGTGGTTTGCTGCACCAACACAAGTGCTAAAAGTGGTTTTTCAACACTAACACAGTGCGAAAAGTGGTTTTTCAACACTATCACAAGTGCAAAAAGTGTTTTTCCACACTAATACAAGTGCAAAAGTGGTTTCCTGCACCAACACAAGTGCGAAAAGTGGTTTTTCAACACTAACACAAGTGCGAAAAGTGGTTTTTCAACACTAACACAAGTGCGAAAAGTGGTTTTTCCACACTAATACAAGGGCAAAAGTGGTTTCCTGCACCAAGACAAGTGCGAAAAGTGGTTTTTCAACACTAACACAAGTGCGAAAAGTGGTTTTTCAACACAAACACAAGTGCGAAAAGTGGTTTTTCAACACTAACACAAGTGCGAAAAGTGGTTTTTCAACACTAACACAAGTGCAAAAAGTGGTTTTTCCACCCTAATACAAGTGCAAAAGTGGTTTCCTGCACCAACACAAGTGCGAAAAGTGGTTTTTCAACACTAACACAAGTGCGAAAAGTGGTTTTTCAACACTATCACAAGTGTAAAAAGTGTTTTTTCCACACTAATACAAGTGCAAAAGTGGTTTCCTGCACCAACATAAGTGCGAAAAGTGGTTTTTCAACACTAACACAAGTGCGAAAAGTGGTTTTTCAACACTATCACAAGTGCAAAAAGTGTTTTTTCCACACTAATACAAGTGCAAAAGTGGTTTCCTGCACCAACACAAGTGCGAAAAGTGGTTTTTCCACACTAATACAAGTGCAAAAGTGGTTTGCTGCACCAACACAAGTGCTAAAAGTGGTTTTTCAACACTAACACAAGTGCGAAAAGTGGTTTTTCAACACTATCACAAGTGCAAAAAGTGTTTTTCCACACTAATACAAGTGCAAAAGTGGTTTCCTGCACCAACACAAGTGCGAAAAGTGGTTTTTCAACACTAACACAAGTGCGAAAAGTGGTTTTTCAACACTAACACAAGTGCGAAAAGTGGTTTTTCCACACTAATACAAGGGCAAAAGTGGTTTCCTGCACCAAGACAAGTGCGAAAAGTGGTTTTTCAACACTAACACAAGTGCGAAAAGTGGTTTTTCAACACAAACACAAGTGCGAAAAGTGGTTTTTCAACACTAACACAAGTGCGAAAAGTGGTTTTTCAACACTAACACAAGTGCAAAAAGTGGTTTTTCCACCCTAATACAAGTGCAAAAGTGGTTTCCTGCACCAACACAAGTGCGAAAAGTGGTTTTTCAACACTAACACAAGTGCGAAAAGTGGTTTTTCAACACTAACACAAGTGCGAAAAGTGGTTTTTTCAACACTATCACAAGTGCAAAAAGTGTTTTTTCCACACTAATACAAGTGCAAAAGTGGTTTCCTGCACCAACACAAGTGCGAAAAGTGGTTTTTCAACACTAACACAAGTGCGAAAAGTGGTTTTTCAACACTAACACAAGTGCGAAAAGTGGTTTTGCCACACTAATACAAGTGCAAAAGTGGTTTCCTGCACCAACACAAGTGCGAAAAGTGGTTTTTCAACACTAACACAAGTGCGAAAAGTGGTTTTTCAACACTAACACAAGTGCGAAAAGTGGTTTTTCCACACTAATACAAGGGCAAAAGTGGTTTCCTGCACCAAGACAAGTGCGAAAAGTGGTTTTTCAACACTAACACAAGTGCGAAAAGTGGTTTTTCAACACAAACACAAGTGCGAAAAGTGGTTTTTCAACACTAACACAAGTGCGAAAAGTGGTTTTTCAACACTAACACAAGTGCAAAAAGTGGTTTTTCCACCCTAATACAAGTGCAAAAGTGGTTTCCTGCACCAACACAAGTGCGAAAAGTGGTTTTTCAACACTAACACAAGTGCGAAAAGTGGTTTTTCAACACTATCACAAGTGTAAAAAGTGTTTTTTCCACACTAATACAAGTGCAAAAGTGGTTTCCTGCACCAACATAAGTGCGAAAAGTGGTTTTTCAACACTAACACAAGTGCGAAAAGTGGTTTTTCAACACTATCACAAGTGCAAAAAGTGTTTTTCCACACTAATACAAGTGCAAAAGTGGTTTCCTGCACCAACACAAGTGCGAAAAGTGGTTTTTCCACACTAATACAAGTGCAAAAGTGGTTTGCTGCACCAACACAAGTGCTAAAAGTGGTTTTTCAACACTAACACAAGTGCGAAAAGTGGTTTTTCAACACTATCACAAGTGCAAAAAGTGTTTTTCCACACTAATACAAGTGCAAAAGTGGTTTCCTGCACCAACACAAGTGCGAAAAGTGGTTTTTCAACACTAACACAAGTGCGAAAAGTGGTTTTTCAACACTAACACAAGTGCGAAAAGTGGTTTTTCCACACTAATACAAGGGCAAAAGTGGTTTCCTGCACCAAGACAAGTGCGAAAAGTGGTTTTTCAACATTAACACAAGTGCGAAAAGTGGTTTTTCAACACAAACACAAGTGCGAAAAGTGGTTTTTCAACACTAACACAAGTGCGAAAAGTGGTTTTTCAACACTAACACAAGTGCAAAAAGTGGTTTTTCCACCCTAATACAAGTGCAAAAGTGGTTTCCTGCACCAACACAAGTGCGAAAAGTGGTTTTTCAACACTAACACAAGTGCGAAAAGTGGTTTTTCAACACTAACACAAGTGCGAAAAGTGGTTTTTCAACACTATCACAAGTGCAAAAAGTGTTTTTTCCACACTAATACAAGTGCAAAAGTGGTTTCCTGCACCAACACAAGTGCGAAAAGTGGTTTTTCAACACTAACACAAGTGCGAAAAGTGGTTTTTCAACACTAACACAAGTGCGAAAAGTGGTTTTGCCACACTAATACAAGTGCAAAAGTGGTTTCCTGCACCAACACAAGTGCGAAAAGTGGTTTTTCAACACTAACACAAGTGCGAAAAGTGGTTTTTCAACACTATCACAAGTGCAAAAAGTATTTTTTCTACACTAATACAAGTGCAAAAGTGGTTTTTCAACACTAACACAAGTGCGAAAAGTGGTTTTTCAACACTAACACAAGTGCAAAAAGTGGTTTTTCAACACTAACACAAGTGCGAAAAGTGGTTTTTCCACACTAATACAAGTGCAAAAGTGGTTTCCTGCACCAACACAAGTGCGAAAAGTGGTTTTTCAACACTAACACAAGTGCGAAAAGTGGTTTTTCAACACCAACACAAGTGCGAAAAGTGGTTTTTCAACACTAACACAAGTGCGAAAAGTGGTTTTTCAACACTAACACAAGTGCAAAAAGTGGTTTTTCCACCCTAATACAAGTGCAAAAGTGGTTTCCTGCACCAACACAAGTGCGAAAAGTGGTTTTTCAACACTAACACAAGTGCGAAAAGTGGTTTTTTTACACTATCACAAGTGCAAAAAGTGTTTTTTCCACACTAATACAAGTGCAAAAGTGGTTTCCTGCACCAACACAAGTGCGAAAAGTGGTTTTTCAACACTAACACAAGTGCGAAAAGTGGTTTTTCAACACGAACACAAGTGCGAAAAGTGGTTTTTCCACACTAATACAAGTGCAAAAGTGGTTTCCTGCACCAACACAAGTGCGAAAAGTGGTTTTTCAACACTAACACAAGTGCGAAAAGTGGTTTTTCAACACCAACACAAGTGCGAAAAGTGGTTTTTCAACACTAACACAAGTGCGAAAAGTGGTTTTTCAACACTAACACAAGTGCAAAAAGTGGTTTTTCCACCCTAATACAAGTGCAAAAGTGGTTTCCTGCACCAACACAAGTGTGAAAAGTGGTTTTTCAACACGAACACAAGTGCAAAAAGTGGTTTTTCAACACTAACACAAGTGCGAAAAGTGGTTTTTCAACACTAACACAAGTGCGAAAAGTGGTTTTTCCACACTAATACAAGTGCAAAAGTGGTTTGCTGCACCAACACAAGTGCTAAAAGTGGTTTTTCAACACTAACACAAGTGCGAAAAGTGGTTTTTCAACACTATCACAAGTGCAAAAAGTGTTTTTCCACACTAATACAAGTGCAAAAGTGGTTTCCTGCACCAACACAAGTGCGAAAAGTGGTTTTTCCACACTAATACAAGTGCAAAAGTGGTTTGCTGCACCAACACAAGTGCTAAAAGTGGTTTTTCAACACTAACACAAGTGCGAAAAGTGGTTTTTCAACACTATCACAAGTGCAAAAAGTGTTTTTCCACACTAATACAAGTGCAAAAGTGGTTTCCTGCACCAACACAAGTGCGAAAAGTGGTTTTTCAACACTAACACAAGTGCGAAAAGTGGTTTTTCAACACTAACACAAGTGCGAAAAGTGGTTTTTCCACACTAATACAAGGGCAAAAGTGGTTTCCTGCACCAAGACAAGTGCGAAAAGTGGTTTTTCAACACTAACACAAGTGCGAAAAGTGGTTTTTCAACACAAACACAAGTGCGAAAAGTGGTTTTTCAACACTAACACAAGTGCGAAAAGTGGTTTTTCAACACTAACACAAGTGCAAAAAGTGGTTTTTCCACCCTAATACAAGTGCAAAAGTGGTTTCCTGCACCAACACAAGTGCGAAAAGTGGTTTTTCAACACTAACACAAGTGCGAAAAGTGGTTTTTCAACACTATCACAAGTGTAAAAAGTGTTTTTTCCACACTAATACAAGTGCAAAAGTGGTTTCCTGCACCAACATAAGTGCGAAAAGTGGTTTTTCAACACTAACACAAGTGCGAAAAGTGGTTTTTCAACACTAACACAAGTGCGAAAAGTGGTTTTTCAACACTATCACAAGTGCAAAATGTGTTTTTTCCACACTAATACAAGTGCAAAAGTGGTTTCCTGCACCAACACAAGTGTGAAAACTGGTTTTTCCACACTAACACAAGTGCGAAAAGTAGTTTTTCAACACTAACACAAGTGCGAAAAGTGGTTTTTCCACACTAATACAAGTGCAAAAGTGGTTTCCTGCACCAACACAAGTGCGAAAAGTGGTTTTTCAACACTAACACAAGTGCGAAAAGTGGTTTTTTAACACTATCACAAGTGCAAAAAGTATTTTTTCTACACTAATACAAGTGCAAAAGTGGTTTTTCAACACTAACACAAGTGCGAAAAGTGGTTTTTCAATACAAACACAAGTGCAAAAAGTGGTTTTTCCACCCTAATACAAGTGCAAAAGTGGTTTCCTGCACCAACACAAGTGCGAAAAGTGGTTTTTCAACACTAACACAAGTGCGAAAAGTGGTTTTTTTACACTATCACAAGTGCAAAAAGTGTTTTTTCCACACTAATACAAGTGCAAAAGTGGTTTCCTGCACCAACACAAGTGCGAAAAGTGGTTTTTCAACACTAACACAAGTGCGAAAAGTGGTTTTTCAACACGAACACAAGTGCGAAAAGTGGTTTTTCCACACTAATACAAGTGCAAAAGTGGTTTCCTGCACCAACACAAGTGCGAAAAGTGGTTTTTCAACACTAACACAAGTGCGAAAAGTGGTTTTTCAACACCAACACAAGTGCGAAAAGTGGTTTTTCAACACTAACACAAGTGCGAAAAGTGGTTTTTCAACACTAACACAAGTGCAAAAAGTGGTTTTTCCACCCTAATACAAGTGCAAAAGTGGTTTCCTGCACCAACACAAGTGTGAAAAGTGGTTTTTCAACACGAACACAAGTGCAAAAAGTGGTTTTTCAACACTAACACAAGTGCGAAAAGTGGTTTTTCAACACTAACACAAGTGCGAAAAGTGGTTTTTCCACACTAATACAAGTGCAAAAGTGGTTTGCTGCACCAACACAAGTGCTAAAAGTGGTTTTTCAACACTAACACAAGTGCGAAAAGTGGTTTTTCAACACTATCACAAGTGCAAAAAGTGTTTTTCCACACTAATACAAGTGCAAAAGTGGTTTCCTGCACCAACACAAGTGCGAAAAGTGGTTTTTCCACACTAATACAAGTGCAAAAGTGGTTTGCTGCACCAACACAAGTGCTAAAAGTGGTTTTTCAACACTAACACAAGTGCGAAAAGTGGTTTTTCAACACTATCACAAGTGCAAAAAGTGTTTTTCCACACTAATACAAGTGCAAAAGTGGTTTCCTGCACCAACACAAGTGCGAAAAGTGGTTTTTCAACACTAACACAAGTGCGAAAAGTGGTTTTTCAACACTAACACAAGTGCGAAAAGTGGTTTTTCCACACTAATACAAGGGCAAAAGTGGTTTCCTGCACCAAGACAAGTGCGAAAAGTGGTTTTTCAACACTAACACAAGTGCGAAAAGTGGTTTTTCAACACAAACACAAGTGCGAAAAGTGGTTTTTCAACACTAACACAAGTGCGAAAAGTGGTTTTTCAACACTAACACAAGTGCAAAAAGTGGTTTTTCCACCCTAATACAAGTGCAAAAGTGGTTTCCTGCACCAACACAAGTGCGAAAAGTGGTTTTTCAACACTAACACAAGTGCGAAAAGTGGTTTTTCAACACTATCACAAGTGTAAAAAGTGTTTTTTCCACACTAATACAAGTGCAAAAGTGGTTTCCTGCACCAACATAAGTGCGAAAAGTGGTTTTTCAACACTAACACAAGTGCGAAAAGTGGTTTTTCAACACTAACACAAGTGCGAAAAGTGGTTTTTCAACACTATCACAAGTGCAAAATGTGTTTTTTCCACACTAATACAAGTGCAAAAGTGGTTTCCTGCACCAACACAAGTGTGAAAACTGGTTTTTCCACACTAACACAAGTGCGAAAAGTAGTTTTTCAACACTAACACAAGTGCGAAAAGTGGTTTTTCCACACTAATACAAGTGCAAAAGTGGTTTCCTGCACCAACACAAGTGCGAAAAGTGGTTTTTCAACACTAACACAAGTGCGAAAAGTGGTTTTTTAACACTATCACAAGTGCAAAAAGTATTTTTTCTACACTAATACAAGTGCAAAAGTGGTTTTTCAACACTAACACAAGTGCGAAAAGTGGTTTTTCAATACAAACACAAGTGCAAAAAGTGGTTTTTCAACACTAACACAAGTGCGAAAAGTGGTTTTTCCACACTAATACAAGTGCAAAAGTGGTTTCCTGCACCAACACAAGTGCGAAAAGTGGTTTTTCAACACTAACACAATTGCGAAAAGTGGTTTTTCAACACTATCACAAGTGCAAAAAGTGTTTTTTCCACACTAATACAAGTGCAAAAGTGGTTTCCTGCACCAACACAAGTGCGAAAAGTGGTTTTTCAACACTAACACAAGTGCGAAAAGTGGTTTTTCAACACTAACACAAGTGCGAAAAGTGGTTTTTCCACACTAATACAAGTGCAAAAGTGGTTTCCTGCACCAACACAAGTGCGAAAAGTGTTTTTTCAACACCAACACAAGTGCGAAAAGTGGCTTTTCAACACCAACACAAGTGCGAAAAGTGGTTTTTCAACACTAACACAAGTGCGAAAAGTGGTTTTTCAACACTAACACAAGTGCGAAAAGTGGTTTTTCCACACTAATACAAGTGCAAAAGTGGTTTCCTGCACCAACACAAGTGCGAAAAGTGGTTTTTCAACACTAACAAAAGTGCGAAAAGTGGTTTTTCAACACTAACACAAGTGCGAAAAGTGGTTTTTCAACACTAACACAAGTGCGAAAAGTGTTTTTTCAACACCAACACAAGTGCGAAAAGTGGTTTTTCAACACCAACAAAAGTGCGAAAAGTGGTTTTTCAACACTAATACAAGTGCGAAAAGTGGTTTTTCAACACTAACACAAGTGCAAAAAGTGTTTTTTCCACACTAATACAAGTGCAAAAGTGGTTTCCTGCACCAACACAAGTGCGAAAAGTGGTTTTTCAACACTAACACAAGTGCAAAAAGTGGTTTTTCAACACTAACACAAGTGCAAAAAGTGGTTTTTCCACACTAATACAAGTGCAAAAGTGGTTTCCTGCACCAACACAAGTGCGAAAAGTGGTTTTTCAACACTAACACAAGTGCGAAAAGTGGTTTTTCAACACCAACACAAGTGCGAAAAGTGGTTTTTCAACACTAACCCAAGTGCGAAAAGTGGTTTTTCAACACTAACACAAGTGCAAAAAGTGGTTTTTCCACCCTAATACAAGTGCAAAAGTGGTTTCCTGCACCAACACAAGTGCGAAAAGTGGTTTTTCAACACTAACACAAGTGCGAAAAGTGGTTTTTCAACACTAACACAAGTGCGAAAAGTGGTTTTTCAACACTATCACAAGTGCAAAAAGTGTTTTTTCCACACTAATACAAGTGCAAAAGTGGTTTCCTGCACCAACACAAGTGCGAAAAGTGGTTTTTCAACACTAACACAAGTGCGAAAAGTGGTTTTTCAACACTAACACAAGTGCGAAAAGTGGTTTTGCCACACTAATACAAGTGCAAAAGTGGTTTCCTGCACCAACACAAGTGCGAAAAGTGGTTTTTCAACACTAACACAAGTGCGAAAAGTGGTTTTTCAACACTATCACAAGTGCAAAAAGTATTTTTTCTACACTAATACAAGTGCAAAAGTGGTTTTTCAACACTAACACAAGTGCGAAAAGTGGTTTTTCAACACTAACACAAGTGCAAAAAGTGGTTTTTCAACACTAACACAAGTGCGAAAAGTGGTTTTTCCACACTAATACAAGTGCAAAAGTGGTTTCCTGCACCAACACAAGTGCGAAAAGTGGTTTTTCAACACTAACACAAGTGCGAAAAGTGGTTTTTCAACACCAACACAAGTGCGAAAAGTGGTTTTTCAACACTAACACAAGTGCGAAAAGTGGTTTTTCAACACTAACACAAGTGCAAAAAGTGGTTTTTCCACCCTAATACAAGTGCAAAAGTGGTTTCCTGCACCAACACAAGTGCGAAAAGTGGTTTTTCAACACTAACACAAGTGCGAAAAGTGGTTTTTTTACACTATCACAAGTGCAAAAAGTGTTTTTTCCACACTAATACAAGTGCAAAAGTGGTTTCCTGCACCAACACAAGTGCGAAAAGTGGTTTTTCAACACTAACACAAGTGCGAAAAGTGGTTTTTCAACACGAACACAAGTGCGAAAAGTGGTTTTTCCACACTAATACAAGTGCAAAAGTGGTTTCCTGCACCAACACAAGTGCGAAAAGTGGTTTTTCAACACTAACACAAGTGCGAAAAGTGGTTTTTCAACACCAACACAAGTGCGAAAAGTGGTTTTTCAACACTAACACAAGTGCGAAAAGTGGTTTTTCAACACTAACACAAGTGCAAAAAGTGGTTTTTCCACCCTAATACAAGTGCAAAAGTGGTTTCCTGCACCAACACAAGTGTGAAAAGTGGTTTTTCAACACGAACACAAGTGCAAAAAGTGGTTTTTCAACACTAACACAAGTGCGAAAAGTGGTTTTTCAACACTAACACAAGTGCGAAAAGTGGTTTTTCCACACTAATACAAGTGCAAAAGTGGTTTGCTGCACCAACACAAGTGCTAAAAGTGGTTTTTCAACACTAACACAAGTGCGAAAAGTGGTTTTTCAACACTATCACAAGTGCAAAAAGTGTTTTTCCACACTAATACAAGTGCAAAAGTGGTTTCCTGCACCAACACAAGTGCGAAAAGTGGTTTTTCCACACTAATACAAGTGCAAAAGTGGTTTGCTGCACCAACACAAGTGCTAAAAGTGGTTTTTCAACACTAACACAAGTGCGAAAAGTGGTTTTTCAACACTATCACAAGTGCAAAAAGTGTTTTTCCACACTAATACAAGTGCAAAAGTGGTTTCCTGCACCAACACAAGTGCGAAAAGTGGTTTTTCAACACTAACACAAGTGCGAAAAGTGGTTTTTCAACACTAACACAAGTGCGAAAAGTGGTTTTTCCACACTAATACAAGGGCAAAAGTGGTTTCCTGCACCAAGACAAGTGCGAAAAGTGGTTTTTCAACACTAACACAAGTGCGAAAAGTGGTTTTTCAACACAAACACAAGTGCGAAAAGTGGTTTTTCAACACTAACACAAGTGCGAAAAGTGGTTTTTCAACACTAACACAAGTGCAAAAAGTGGTTTTTCCACCCTAATACAAGTGCAAAAGTGGTTTCCTGCACCAACACAAGTGCGAAAAGTGGTTTTTCAACACTAACACAAGTGCGAAAAGTGGTTTTTCAACACTATCACAAGTGTAAAAAGTGTTTTTTCCACACTAATACAAGTGCAAAAGTGGTTTCCTGCACCAACATAAGTGCGAAAAGTGGTTTTTCAACACTAACACAAGTGCGAAAAGTGGTTTTTCAACACTAACACAAGTGCGAAAAGTGGTTTTTCAACACTATCACAAGTGCAAAATGTGTTTTTTCCACACTAATACAAGTGCAAAAGTGGTTTCCTGCACCAACACAAGTGTGAAAACTGGTTTTTCCACACTAACACAAGTGCGAAAAGTGGTTTTTCAACACTAACACAAGTGCGAAAAGTGGTTTTTCCACACTAATACAAGTGCAAAAGTGGTTTCCTGCACCAACACAAGTGCGAAAAGTGGTTTTTCAACACTAACACAAGTGCGAAAAGTGGTTTTTTAACACTATCACAAGTGCAAAAAGTATTTTTTCTACACTAATACAAGTGCAAAAGTGGTTTTTCAACACTAACACAAGTGCGAAAAGTGGTTTTTCAACACAAACACAAGTGCAAAAAGTGGTTTTTCAACACTAACACAAGTGCGAAAAGTGGTTTTTCCACACTAATACAAGTGCAAAAGTGGTTTCCTGCACCAACACAAGTGCGAAAAGTGGTTTTTCAACACTAACACAATTGCGAAAAGTGGTTTTTCAACACTATCACAAGTGCAAAAAGTGTTTTTTCCACACTAATACAAGTGCAAAAGTGGTTTCCTGCACCAACACAAGTGCGAAAAGTGGTTTTTCAACACTAACACAAGTGCGAAAAGTGGTTTTTCAACACTAACACAAGTGCGAAAAGTGGTTTTTCCACACTAATACAAGTGCAAAAGTGGTTTCCTGCACCAACACAAGTGCGAAAAGTGTTTTTTCAACACCAACACAAGTGCGAAAAGTGGCTTTTCAACACCAACACAAGTGCGAAAAGTGGTTTTTCAACACTAACACAAGTGCGAAAAGTGGTTTTTCAACACTAACACAAGTGCGAAAAGTGGTTTTTCCACACTAATACAAGTGCAAAAGTGGTTTCCTGCACCAACACAAGTGCGAAAAGTGGTTTTTCAACACTAACAAAAGTGCGAAAAGTGGTTTTTCAATGCTATCACAAGTGCAAAAAGTGTTTTTTTCCACACTAATACAAGTGCAAAAGTGGTTTGCTGCACCAACACAAGTGCGAAAAGTGGTTTTTCAACACTAACACAAGTGCGAAATGTGGTTTTTCAACACTATCACAAGTGCAAAAAGTGTTTTTCCACACTAATACAAGTGCAAAAGTGGTTTCCTGCACCAACACAAGTGCGAAAAGTGGTTTTTCAACACTAACACAAGTGCGAAAAGTGGTTTTTCAACACTAACACAAGTGCAAAAAGTGGTTTTTCCACACTAATACAAGTGCAAAAGTGGTTACCTGCACCAACACAAGTGCCAAAAGTGGTTTTTCAACACTAACACAAGTGCGAAAAGTGGTTTTTCAACACCAACACAAGTGCAAAAAGTGGTTTTTCAACACTAACACAAGTGCGAAAAGTGGTTTTTCAACACTATCACAAGTGCAAAAAGTGTTTTTTCCACACTAATACAAGTGCAAAAGTGGTTTCCTGCACCAACACAAGTGCGAAAAGTGGTTTTTCAACACTAACACAAGTGCGAAAAGTGGTTTTTCAACACGAACACAAGTGCGAAAAGTGGTTTTTCAACACTATCACAAGTGCAAAAAGTGTTTTTTCCACACTAATACAAGTGCAAAAGTGGTTTCCTGCACCAACACAAGTGCGAAAAGTGGTTTTTCAACACTAACACAAGTGCGAAAAGTGGTTTTTCAACAATAACACAAGTGCGAAAAGTGGTTTTTCCACAATAATACAAGTGCAAAAGTGGTTTCTTGCACCAACACAGTGCGAAAAGTGGTTTTTCAACACAAACACAAGTGCGAAAAGTGGTTTTTCAACACTAACACAAGTGCGAAAAGTGGTTTTTCAACACTAACACAAGTGCAAAAAGTGGTTTTTCCACCCTAATACAAGTGCAAAAGTGGTTTCCTGCACCAACACAAGTGCGAAAGTGGTTTTTCAACACTAACACAAGTGCGAAAAGTGGTTTTTCAACACTATCACAAGTGTAAAAAGTGTTTTTTCCACACTAATACAAGTGCAAAAGTGGTTTCCTGCACCAACATAAGTGCGAAAAGTGGTTTTTCAACACTAACACAAGTGCGAAAAGTGGTTTTTCAACACTAACACAAGTGCGAAAAGTGGTTTTTCAACACTATCACAAGTGCAAAATGTGTTTTTTCCACACTAATACAAGTGCAAAAGTGGTTTCCTGCACCAACACAAGTGTGAAAACTGGTTTTTCCACACTAACACAAGTGCGAAAAGTGGTTTTTCAACACTAACACAAGTGCGAAAAGTGGTTTTTCCACACTAATACAAGTGCAAAAGTGGTTTCCTGCACAACACAAGTGCGAAAGTGGTTTTTCAACACTAACACAAGTGCGAAAAGTGGTTTTTTAACACTATCACAAGTGCAAAAGTATTTTTTCTACACTAATACAAGTGCAAAAGTGGTTTTTCAACACTAACACAAGTGCGAAAAGTGGTTTTTCAACACAAACACAAGTGCAAAAAGTGGTTTTTCAACACTAACACAAGTGCGAAAAGTGGTTTTTCCACACTAATACAAGTGCAAAAGTGGTTTCCTGCACCAACACAAGTGCGAAAAGTGGTTTTTCAACACTAACACAATTGCGAAAAGTGGTTTTTCAACACTATCACAAGTGCAAAAAGTGTTTTTTCCACACTAATACAAGTGCAAAAGTGGTTTCCTGCACCAACACAAGTGCGAAAAGTGGTTTTTCAACACTAACACAAGTGCGAAAAGTGGTTTTTCAACACTAACACAAGTGCGAAAAGTGGTTTTTCCACACTAATACAAGTGCAAAAGTGGTTTCCTGCACCAACACAAGTGCGAAAAGTGTTTTTTCAACACCAACACAAGTGCGAAAAGTGGTTTTTCAACACCAACACAAGTGCGAAAAGTGGTTTTTCAACACTAACACAAGTGCGAAAAGTGGTTTTTCAACACTAACACAAGTGCGAAAAGTGGTTTTTCCACACTAATACAAGTGCAAAAGTGGTTTCCTGCACCAACACAAGTGCGAAAAGTGGTTTTTCAACACTAACAAAAGTGCGAAAAGTGGTTTTTCAATGCTATCACAAGTGCAAAAAGTGTTTTTTCCACACTAATACAAGTGCAAAAGTGGTTTGCTGCACCAACACAAGTGCGAAAAGTGGTTTTTCAACACTAACACAAGTGCGAAATGTGGTTTTTCAACACTATCACAAGTGCAAAAAGTGTTTTTCCACACTAATACAAGTGCAAAAGTGGTTTCCTGCACCAACACAAGTGCGAAAAGTGGTTTTTCAACACTAACACAAGTGCGAAAAGTGGTTTTTCAACACTAACACAAGTGCAAAAAGTGGTTTTTCCCACACTAATACAAGTGCAAAAGTGGTTACCTGCACCAACACAAGTGCCAAAAGTGGTTTTTCAACACTAACACAAGTGCGAAAAGTGGTTTTTCAACACCAACACAAGTGCAAAAAGTGGTTTTTCAACACTAACACAAGTGCGAAAAGTGGTTTTTCAACACTATCACAAGTGCAAAAAGTGTTTTTTCCACACTAATACAAGTGCAAAAGTGGTTTCCTGCACCAACACAAGTGCGAAAAGTGGTTTTTCAACACTAACACAAGTGCGAAAAGTGGTTTTTCAACACGAACACAAGTGCGAAAAGTGGTTTTTCAACACTATCACAAGTGCAAAAAGTGTTTTTTCCACACTAATACAAGTGCAAAAGTGGTTTCCTGCACCAACACAAGTGCGAAAAGTGGTTTTTCAACACTAACACAAGTGCGAAAAGTATTTTTTCTACACTAATACAAGTGCAAAAGTGGTTTTTCAACACTAACACAAGTGCGATAAGTGGTTTTTCAACACTAACACAAGTGCAAAAAGTGGTTTTTCAACACTAACACAAGTGCGAAAAGTGGTTTTTCCACACTAATACAAGTGCAAAAGTGGTTTCCTGCACCAACACAAGTGCGAAAAGTGGTTTTTCAACACTAACACAAGTGTGAAAAGTGGTTTTTCAACACTATCACAAGTGCGAAAAGTGGTTTTTCCACACTAATACAAGTGCAAAAGTGGTTTCCTGCACCAACACAAGTGCGAAAAGTGGTTTTTCAACACTAACACAAGTGTGAAAAGTGGTTTTTCAACACTAATACAAGTGCGAAAAGTGGTTTTTCAACACTAACACAAGTGCAAAAAGTGTTTTTTCCACACTAATACAAGTGCAAAAGTGGTTTCCTGCACCAACACAAGTGCGAAAAGTGGTTTTTCAACACTAACACAAGTGCAAAAAGTGGTTTTTCAACACTAACACAAGTGCAAAAAGTGGTTTTTCCACACTAATACAAGTGCAAAAGTGGTTTCCTGCACCAACACAAGTGCGAAAAGTGGTTTTTCAACACTAACACAAGTGCGAAAAGTGGTTTTTCAACACCAACACAAGTGCGAAAAGTGGTTTTTCAACACTAACCCAAGTGCGAAAAGTGGTTTTTCAACACTAACACAAGTGCAAAAAGTGGTTTTTCCACCCTAATACAAGTGCAAAAGTGGTTTCCTGCACCAACACAAGTGCGAAAAGTGGTTTTTCAACACTAACACAAGTGCGAAAAGTGGTTTTTCAACACTAACACAAGTGCGAAAAGTGGTTTTTCAACACTATCACAAGTGCAAAAAGTGTTTTTTCCACACTAATACAAGTGCAAAAGTGGTTTCCTGCACCAACACAAGTGTGAAAAGTGGTTTTTCAACACTAACACAAGTGCGAAAAGTGGTTTTTCAACACTAACACAAGTGCGAAAAGTGGTTTTGCCACACTAATACAAGTGCAAAAGTGGTTTCCTGCACCAACACAAGTGCGAAAAGTGGTTTTTCAACACTAACACAAGTGCGAAAAGTGGTTTTTCAACACTATCACAAGTGCAAAAAGTATTTTTTCTACACTAATACAAGTGCAAAAGTGGTTTTTCAACACTAACACAAGTGCGAAAAGTGGTTTTTCAACACTAACACAAGTGCAAAAAGTGGTTTTTCAACACTAACACAAGTGCGAAAAGTGGTTTTTCCACACTAATACAAGTGCAAAAGTGGTTTCCTGCACCAACACAAGTGCGAAAAGTGGTTTTTCAACACTAACACAAGTGCGAAAAGTGGTTTTTCAACACCAACACAAGTGCGAAAAGTGGTTTTTCAACACTAACACAAGTGCGAAAAGTGGTTTTTCAACACTAACACAAGTGCGAAAAGTGGTTTTTCCACACTAATACAAGTGCAAAAGTGGTTTCCTGCACCAACACAAGTGCGAAAAGTGGTTTTTCAACACTAACAAAAGTGCGAAAAGTGGTTTTTCAATGCTATCACAAGTGCAAAAAGTGTTTTTTCCACACTAATACAAGTGCAAAAGTGGTTTGCTGCACCAACACAAGTGCGAAAAGTGGTTTTTCAACACTAACACAAGTGCGAAATGTGGTTTTTCAACACTATCACAAGTGCAAAAAGTGTTTTTCCACACTAATACAAGTGCAAAAGTGGTTTCCTGCACCAACACAAGTGCGAAAAGTGGTTTTTCAACACTAACACAAGTGCGAAAAGTGGTTTTTCAACACTAACACAAGTGCAAAAAGTGGTTTTTCCACACTAATACAAGTGCAAAAGTGGTTACCTGCACCAACACAAGTGCCAAAAGTGGTTTTTCAACACTAACACAAGTGCGAAAAGTGGTTTTTCAACACCAACACAAGTGCAAAAAGTGGTTTTTCAACACTAACACAAGTGCGAAAAGTGGTTTTTCAACACTATCACAAGTGCAAAAAGTGTTTTTTCCACACTAATACAAGTGCAAAAGTGGTTTCCTGCACCAACACAAGTGCGAAAAGTGGTTTTTCAACACTAACACAAGTGCGAAAAGTGGTTTTTCAACACGAACACAAGTGCGAAAAGTGGTTTTTCAACACTATCACAAGTGCAAAAAGTGTTTTTTCCACACTAATACAAGTGCAAAAGTGGTTTCCTGCACCAACACAAGTGCGAAAAGTGGTTTTTCAACACTAACACAAGTGCGAAAAGTGGTTTTTCAACAATAACACAAGTGCGAAAAGTGGTTTTTCCACAATAATACAAGTGCAAAAGTGGTTTCTTGCACCAACACAAGTGCGAAAAGTGGTTTTTCAACACTAACACAAGTGCGAAAAGTGGTTTTTCAACACTATCACAAGTGCAAAAAGTATTTTTTCTACACTAATACAAGTGCAAAAGTGGTTTTTCAACACTAACACAAGTGCGATAAGTGGTTTTTCAACACTAACACAAGTGCAAAAAGTGGTTTTTCAACACTAACACAAGTGCGAAAAGTGGTTTTTCCACACTAATACAAGTGCAAAAGTGGTTTCCTGCACCAACACAAGTGCGAAAAGTGGTTTTTCAACACTAACACAAGTGTGAAAAGTGGTTTTTCAACACTATCACAAGTGCGAAAAGTGGTTTTTCCACACTAATACAAGTGCAAAAGTGGTTTCCTGCACCAACACAAGTGCGAAAAGTGGTTTTTCAACACTAACACAAGTGTGAAAAGTGGTTTTTCAACACTAATACAAGTGCGAAAAGTGGTTTTTCAACACTAACACAAGTGCAAAAAGTGTTTTTTCCACACTAATACAAGTGCAAAAGTGGTTTCCTGCACCAACACAAGTGCGAAAAGTGGTTTTTCAACACTAACACAAGTGCAAAAAGTGGTTTTTCAACACTAACACAAGTGCAAAAAGTGGTTTTTCCACACTAATACAAGTGCAAAAGTGGTTTCCTGCACCAACACAAGTGCGAAAAGTGGTTTTTCAACACTAACACAAGTGCGAAAAGTGGTTTTTCAACACCAACACAAGTGCGAAAAGTGGTTTTTCAACACTAACCCAAGTGCGAAAAGTGGTTCTTCAACACTAACACAAGTGCAAAAAGTGGTTTTTCCACCCTAATACAAGTGCAAAAGTGGTTTCCTGCACCAACATAAGTGCGAAAAGTGGTTTTTCAACACTAACACAAGTGCGAAAAGTGGTTTTTCAACACTAACACAAGTGCGAAAAGTGGTTTTTCAACACTATCACAAGTGCAAAAAGTGTTTTTTCCACACTAATACAAGTGCAAAAGTGGTTTCCTGCACCAACACAAGTGTGAAAAGTGGTTTTTCAACACTAACACAAGTGCGAAAAGTGGTTTTTCAACACTAACACAAGTGCGAAAAGTGGTTTTGCCACACTAATACAAGTGCAAAAGTGGTTTCCTGCACCAACACAAGTGCGAAAAGTGGTTTTTCAACACTAACACAAGTGCGAAAAGTGGTTTTTCAACACTATCACAAGTGCAAAAAGTATTTTTTCTACACTAATACAAGTGCAAAAGTGGTTTTTCAACACTAACACAAGTGCGAAAAGTGGTTTTTCAACACTAACACAAGTGCAAAAAGTGGTTTTTCAACACTAACACAAGTGCGAAAAGTGGTTTTTCCACACTAATACAAGTGCAAAAGTGGTTTCCTGCACCAACACAAGTGCGAAAAGTGGTTTTTCAACACTAACACAAGTGCGAAAAGTGGTTTTTCAACACCAACACAAGTGCGAAAAGTGGTTTTTCAACACTAACACAAGTGCGAAAAGTGGTTTTTCAACACTAACACAAGTGCAAAAAGTGGTTTTTCCACCCTAATACAAGTGCAAAAGTGGTTTCCTGCACCAACACAAGTGCGAAAAGTGGTTTTTCAACACTAACACAAGTGCGAAAAGTGGTTTTTTTACACTATCACAAGTGCAAAAAGTGTTTTTTCCACACTAATACAAGTGCAAAAGTGGTTTCCTGCACCAACACAAGTGCGAAAAGTGGTTTTTCAACACTAACACAAGTGCGAAAAGTGGTTTTTCAACACGAACACAAGTGCAAAAAGTGGTTTTTCCACACTAATACAAGTGCAAAAGTGGTTTCCTGCACCAACACAAGTGTGAAAAGTGGTTTTTCAACACTAACACAAGTGCGAAAAGTGGTTTTTCAACACCAACACAAGTGCGAAAAGTGGTTTTTCAACACTAACACAAGTGCGAAAAGTGGTTTTTCAACACTAACACAAGTGCAAAAAGTGGTTTTTCCACCCTAATACAAGTGCAAAAGTGGTTTCCTGCACCAACACAAGTGTGAAAAGTGGTTTTTCAACACGAACACAAGTGCAAAAAGTGGTTTTTCAACACTAACACAAGTGCGAAAAGTGGTTTTTCAACACTAACACAAGTGCGAAAAGTGGTTTTTCCACACTAATACAAGTGCAAAAGTGGTTTGCTGCACCAACGCAAGTGCTAAAAGTGGTTTTTCAACACTAACACAAGTGCGAAAAGTGGTTTTTCAACACTATCACAAGTGCAAAAAGTGTTTTTCCACACTAATACAAGTGCAAAAGTGGTTTCCTGCACCAACACAAGTGCGAAAAGTGGTTTTTCCACACTAATACAAGTGCAAAAGTGGTTTGCTGCACCAACACAAGTGCTAAAAGTGGTTTTTCAACACTAACACAAGTGCGAAAAGTGGTTTTTCAACACTATCACAAGTGCAAAAAGTGTTTTTCCACACTAATACAAGTGCAAAAGTGGTTTCCTGCACCAACACAAGTGCGAAAAGTGGTTTTTCAACACTAACACAAGTGGGAAAAGTGGTTTTTCAACACTAACACAAGTGCGAAAAGTGGTTTTTCCACACTAATACAAGGGCAAAAGTGGTTTCCTGCACCAAGACAAGTGCGAAAAGTGGTTTTTCAACACTAACACAAGTGCGAAAAGTGGTTTTTCAACACAAACACAAGTGCGAAAAGTGGTTTTTCAACACTAACACAAGTGCGAAAAGTGGTTTTTCAACACTAACACAAGTGCAAAAAGTGGTTTTTCCACCCTAATACAAGTGCAAAAGTGGTTTCCTGCACCAACACAAGTGCGAAAAGTGGTTTTTCAACACTAACACAAGTGCGAAAAGTGGTTTTTCAACACTATCACAAGTGTAAAAAGTGTTTTTTCCACACTAATACAAGTGCAAAAGTGGTTTCCTGCACCAACATAAGTGCGAAAAGTGGTTTTTCAACACTAACACAAGTGCGAAAAGTGGTTTTTCAACACTAACACAAGTGCGAAAAGTGGTTTTTCAACACTATCACAAGTGCAAAATGTGTTTTTTCCACACTAATACAAGTGCAAAAGTGGTTTCCTGCACCAACACAAGTGCGAAAACTGGTTCTTCCACACTAACACAAGTGCGAAAAGTGGTTTTTCAACACTAACACAAGTGCGAAAAGTGGTTTTTCCACACTAATACAAGTGCAAAAGTGGTTTCCTGCACCAACACAAGTGCGAAAAGTGGTTTTTCAACACTAACACAAGTGCGAAAAGTGGTTTTTCAACACTATCACAAGTGCAAAAAGTATTTTTTCTACACTAATACAAGTGCAAAAGTGGTTTTTCAACACTAACACAAGTGCAAAAAGTGGTTTTTCAACACTAACACAAGTGCAAAAAGTGGTTTTTCAACACTAACACAAGTGCGAAAAGTGGTTTTTCCACACTAATACAAGTGCAAAAGTGGTTTCCTGCACCAACACAAGTGCGAAAAGTGGTTTTTCAACACTATCACAAGTGCAAAAAGTGTTTTTTCCACACTAATACAAGTGCAAAAGTGGTTTCCTGCACCAACACAAGTGTGAAAAGTGGTTTTTCAACACTAACACAAGTGCGAAAAGTGGTTTTTCAACACTAACACAAGTGCGAAAAGTGGTTTTGCCACACTAATACAAGTGCAAAAGTGGTTTCCTGCACCAACACAAGTGCGAAAAGTGGTTTTTCAACACTAACACAAGTGCGAAAAGTGGTTTTTCAACACTATCACAAGTGCAAAAAGTATTTTTTCTACACTAATACAAGTGCAAAAGTGGTTTTTCAACACTAACACAAGTGCGAAAAGTGGTTTTTCAACACTAACACAAGTGCAAAAAGTGGTTTTTCAACACTAACACAAGTGCGAAAAGTGGTTTTTCCACACTAATACAAGTGCAAAAGTGGTTTCCTGCACCAACACAAGTGCGAAAAGTGGTTTTTCAACACTAACACAAGTGCGAAAAGTGGTTTTTCAACACCAACACAAGTGCGAAAAGTGGTTTTTCAACACTAACACAAGTGCGAAAAGTGGTTTTTCAACACTAACACAAGTGCGAAAAGTGGTTTTTCCACACTAATACAAGTGCAAAAGTGGTTTCCTGCACCAACACAAGTGCGAAAAGTGGTTTTTCAACACTAACAAAAGTGCGAAAAGTGGTTTTTCAATGCTATCACAAGTGCAAAAAGTGTTTTTTCCACACTAATACAAGTGCAAAAGTGGTTTGCTGCACCAACACAAGTGCGAAAAGTGGTTCTTCAACACTAACACAAGTGCGAAATGTGGTTTTTCAACACTATCACAAGTGCAAAAAGTGTTTTTCCACACTAATACAAGTGCAAAAGTGGTTTCCTGCACCAACACAAGTGCGAAAAGTGGTTTTTCAACACTAACACAAGTGCGAAAAGTGGTTTTTCAACACTAACACAAGTGCAAAAAGTGGTTTTTCCACACTAATACAAGTGCAAAAGTGGTTTCCTGCACCAACACAAGTGTGAAAAGTGGTTTTTCAACACTAACACAAGTGCGAAAAGTGGTTTTTCAACACCAACACAAGTGCGAAAAGTGGTTTTTCAACACTAACACAAGTGCGAAAAGTGGTTTTTCAACACTAACACAAGTGCAAAAAGTGGTTTTTCCACCCTAATACAAGTGCAAAAGTGGTTTCCTGCACCAACACAAGTGTGAAAAGTGGTTTTTCAACACGAACACAAGTGCAAAAAGTGGTTTTTCAACACTAACACAAGTGCGAAAAGTGGTTTTTCAACACTAACACAAGTGCGAAAAGTGGTTTTTCCACACTAATACAAGTGCAAAAGTGGTTTGCTGCACCAACGCAAGTGCTAAAAGTGGTTTTTCAACACTAACACAAGTGCGAAAAGTGGTTTTTCAACACTATCACAAGTGCAAAAAGTGTTTTTCCACACTAATACAAGTGCAAAAGTGGTTTCCTGCACCAACACAAGTGCGAAAAGTGGTTTTTCCACACTAATACAAGTGCAAAAGTGGTTTGCTGCACCAACACAAGTGCTAAAAGTGGTTTTTCAACACTAACACAAGTGCGAAAAGTGGTTTTTCAACACTATCACAAGTGCAAAAAGTGTTTTTCCACACTAATACAAGTGCAAAAGTGGTTTCCTGCACCAACACAAGTGCGAAAAGTGGTTTTTCAACACTAACACAAGTGGGAAAAGTGGTTTTTCAACACTAACACAAGTGCGAAAAGTGGTTTTTCCACACTAATACAAGGGCAAAAGTGGTTTCCTGCACCAAGACAAGTGCGAAAAGTGGTTTTTCAACACTAACACAAGTGCGAAAAGTGGTTTTTCAACACAAACACAAGTGCGAAAAGTGGTTTTTCAACACTAACACAAGTGCGAAAAGTGGTTTTTCAACACTAACACAAGTGCAAAAAGTGGTTTTTCCACCCTAATACAAGTGCAAAAGTGGTTTCCTGCACCAACACAAGTGCGAAAAGTGGTTTTTCAACACTAACACAAGTGCGAAAAGTGGTTTTTCAACACTATCACAAGTGTAAAAAGTGTTTTTTCCACACTAATACAAGTGCAAAAGTGGTTTCCTGCACCAACATAAGTGCGAAAAGTGGTTTTTCAACACTAACACAAGTGCGAAAAGTGGTTTTTCAACACTAACACAAGTGCGAAAAGTGGTTTTTCAACACTATCACAAGTGCAAAATGTGTTTTTTCCACACTAATACAAGTGCAAAAGTGGTTTCCTGCACCAACACAAGTGCGAAAACTGGTTCTTCCACACTAACACAAGTGCGAAAAGTGGTTTTTCAACACTATCACAAGTGCGAAAAGTGGTTTTTCCACACTAATACAAGTGCAAAAGTGGTTTCCTGCACCAACACAAGTGCGAAAAGTGGTTTTTCAACACTAACACAAGTGCGAAAAGTGGTTTTTCAACACTATCACAAGTGCAAAAAGTATTTTTTCTACACTAATACAAGTGCAAAAGTGGTTTTTCAACACTAACACAAGTGCAAAAAGTGGTTTTTCAACACTAACACAAGTGCAAAAAGTGGTTTTTCAACACTAACACAAGTGCGAAAAGTGGTTTTTCCACACTAATACAAGTGCAAAAGTGGTTTCCTGCACCAACACAAGTGCGAAAAGTGGTTTTTCAACACTATCACAAGTGCAAAAAGTGTTTTTTCCACACTAATACAAGTGCAAAAGTGGTTTCCTGCACCAACACAAGTGTGAAAAGTGGTTTTTCAACACTAACACAAGTGCGAAAAGTGGTTTTTCAACACTAACACAAGTGCGAAAAGTGGTTTTGCCACACTAATACAAGTGCAAAAGTGGTTTCCTGCACCAACACAAGTGCGAAAAGTGGTTTTTCAACACTAACACAAGTGCGAAAAGTGGTTTTTCAACACTATCACAAGTGCAAAAAGTATTTTTTCTACACTAATACAAGTGCAAAAGTGGTTTTTCAACACTAACACAAGTGCGAAAAGTGGTTTTTCAACACTAACACAAGTGCAAAAAGTGGTTTTTCAACACTAACACAAGTGCGAAAAGTGGTTTTTCCACACTAATACAAGTGCAAAAGTGGTTTCCTGCACCAACACAAGTGCGAAAAGTGGTTTTTCAACACTAACACAAGTGCGAAAAGTGGTTTTTCAACACCAACACAAGTGCGAAAAGTGGTTTTTCAACACTAACACAAGTGCGAAAAGTGGTTTTTCAACACTAACACAAGTGCGAAAAGTGGTTTTTCCACACTAATACAAGTGCAAAAGTGGTTTCCTGCACCAACACAAGTGCGAAAAGTGGTTTTTCAACACTAACAAAAGTGCGAAAAGTGGTTTTTCAATGCTATCACAAGTGCAAAAAGTGTTTTTTCCACACTAATACAAGTGCAAAAGTGGTTTGCTGCACCAACACAAGTGCGAAAAGTGGTTTTTCAACACTAACACAAGTGCGAAATGTGGTTTTTCAACACTATCACAAGTGCAAAAAGTGTTTTTCCACACTAATACAAGTGCAAAAGTGGTTTCCTGCACCAACACAAGTGCGAAAAGTGGTTTTTCAACACTAACACAAGTGCGAAAAGTGGTTTTTCAACACTAACACAAGTGCAAAAAGTGGTTTTTCCACACTAATACAAGTGCAAAAGTGGTTACCTGCACCAACACAAGTGCCAAAAGTGGTTTTTCAACACTAACACAAGTGCGAAAAGTGGTTTTTCAACACCAACACAAGTGCAAAAAGTGGTTTTTCAACACTAACACAAGTGCGAAAAGTGGTTTTTCAACACTATCACAAGTGCAAAAAGTGTTTTTTCCACACTAATACAAGTGCAAAAGTGGTTTCCTGCACCAACACAAGTGCGAAAAGTGGTTTTTCAACACTAACACAAGTGCGAAAAGTGGTTTTTCAACACGAACACAAGTGCGAAAAGTGGTTTTTCAACACTATCACAAGTGCAAAAAGTGTTTTTTCCACACTAATACAAGTGCAAAAGTGGTTTCCTGCACCAACACAAGTGCGAAAAGTGGTTTTTCAACACTAACACAAGTGCGAAAAGTGGTTTTTCAACAATAACACAAGTGCGAAAAGTGGTTTTTCCACAATAATACAAGTGCAAAAGTGGTTTCTTGCACCAACACAAGTGCGAAAAGTGGTTTTTCAACACTAACACAAGTGCGAAAAGTGGTTTTTCAACACTATCACAAGTGCAAAAAGTATTTTTTCTACACTAATACAAGTGCAAAAGTGGTTTTTCAACACTAACACAAGTGCGATAAGTGGTTTTTCAACACTAACACAAGTGCAAAAAGTGGTTTTTCAACACTAACACAAGTGCGAAAAGTGGTTTTTCCACACTAATACAAGTGCAAAAGTGGTTTCCTGCACCAACACAAGTGCGAAAAGTGGTTTTTCAACACTAACACAAGTGTGAAAAGTGGTTTTTCAACACTATCACAAGTGCGAAAAGTGGTTTTTCCACACTAATACAAGTGCAAAAGTGGTTTCCTGCACCAACACAAGTGCGAAAAGTGGTTTTTCAACACTAACACAAGTGTGAAAAGTGGTTTTTCAACACTAATACAAGTGCGAAAAGTGGTTTTTCAACACTAACACAAGTGCAAAAAGTGTTTTTTCCACACTAATACAAGTGCAAAAGTGGTTTCCTGCACCAACACAAGTGCGAAAAGTGGTTTTTCAACACTAACACAAGTGCAAAAAGTGGTTTTTCAACACTAACACAAGTGCAAAAAGTGGTTTTTCCACACTAATACAAGTGCAAAAGTGGTTTCCTGCACCAACACAAGTGCGAAAAGTGGTTTTTCAACACTAACACAAGTGCGAAAAGTGGTTTTTCAACACCAACACAAGTGCGAAAAGTGGTTTTTCAACACTAACCCAAGTGCGAAAAGTGGTTTTTCAACACTAACACAAGTGCAAAAAGTGGTTTTTCCACCCTAATACAAGTGCAAAAGTGGTTTCCTGCACCAACACAAGTGCGAAAAGTGGTTTTTCAACACTAACACAAGTGCGAAAAGTGGTTTTTCAACACTAACACAAGTGCGAAAAGTGGTTTTTCAACACTATCACAAGTGCAAAAAGTGTTTTTTCCACACTAATACAAGTGCAAAAGTGGTTTCCTGCACCAACACAAGTGTGAAAAGTGGTTTTTCAACACTAACACAAGTGCGAAAAGTGGTTTTTCAACACTAACACAAGTGCGAAAAGTGGTTTTGCCACACTAATACAAGTGCAAAAGTGGTTTCCTGCACCAACACAAGTGCGAAAAGTGGTTTTTCAACACTAACACAAGTGCGAAAAGTGGTTTTTCAACACTATCACAAGTGCAAAAAGTATTTTTTCTACACTAATACAAGTGCAAAAGTGGTTTTTCAACACTAACACAAGTGCGAAAAGTGGTTTTTCAACACTAACACAAGTGCAAAAAGTGGTTTTTCAACACTAACACAAGTGCGAAAAGTGGTTTTTCCACACTAATACAAGTGCAAAAGTGGTTTCCTGCACCAACACAAGTGCGAAAAGTGGTTTTTCAACACTAACACAAGTGCGAAAAGTGGTTTTTCAACACCAACACAAGTGCGAAAAGTGGTTTTTCAACACTAACACAAGTGCGAAAAGTGGTTTTTCAACACTAACACAAGTGCAAAAAGTGGTTTTTCCACCCTAATACAAGTGCAAAAGTGGTTTCCTGCACCAACACAAGTGCGAAAAGTGGTTTTTCAACACTAACACAAGTGCGAAAAGTGGTTTTTTTACACTATCACAAGTGCAAAAAGTGTTTTTTCCACACTAATACAAGTGCAAAAGTGGTTTCCTGCACCAACACAAGTGCGAAAAGTGGTTTTTCAACACTAACACAAGTGCGAAAAGTGGTTTTTCAACACGAACACAAGTGCAAAAAGTGGTTTTTCCACACTAATACAAGTGCAAAAGTGGTTTCCTGCACCAACACAAGTGTGAAAAGTGGTTTTTCAACACTAACACAAGTGCGAAAAGTGGTTTTTCAACACCAACACAAGTGCGAAAAGTGGTTTTTCAACACTAACACAAGTGCGAAAAGTGGTTTTTCAACACTAACACAAGTGCAAAAAGTGGTTTTTCCACCCTAATACAAGTGCAAAAGTGGTTTCCTGCACCAACACAAGTGTGAAAAGTGGTTTTTCAACACGAACACAAGTGCAAAAAGTGGTTTTTCAACACTAACACAAGTGCGAAAAGTGGTTTTTCAACACTAACACAAGTGCGAAAAGTGGTTTTTCCACACTAATACAAGTGCAAAAGTGGTTTGCTGCACCAACGCAAGTGCTAAAAGTGGTTTTTCAACACTAACACAAGTGCGAAAAGTGGTTTTTCAACACTATCACAAGTGCAAAAAGTGTTTTTCCACACTAATACAAGTGCAAAAGTGGTTTCCTGCACCAACACAAGTGCGAAAAGTGGTTTTTCCACACTAATACAAGTGCAAAAGTGGTTTGCTGCACCAACACAAGTGCTAAAAGTGGTTTTTCAACACTAACACAAGTGCGAAAAGTGGTTTTTCAACACTATCACAAGTGCAAAAAGTGTTTTTCCACACTAATACAAGTGCAAAAGTGGTTTCCTGCACCAACACAAGTGCGAAAAGTGGTTTTTCAACACTAACACAAGTGGGAAAAGTGGTTTTTCAACACTAACACAAGTGCGAAAAGTGGTTTTTCCACACTAATACAAGGGCAAAAGTGGTTTCCTGCACCAAGACAAGTGCGAAAAGTGGTTTTTCAACACTAACACAAGTGCGAAAAGTGGTTTTTCAACACAAACACAAGTGCGAAAAGTGGTTTTTCAACACTAACACAAGTGCGAAAAGTGGTTTTTCAACACTAACACAAGTGCAAAAAGTGGTTTTTCCACCCTAATACAAGTGCAAAAGTGGTTTCCTGCACCAACACAAGTGCGAAAAGTGGTTTTTCAACACTAACACAAGTGCGAAAAGTGGTTTTTCAACACTATCACAAGTGTAAAAAGTGTTTTTTCCACACTAATACAAGTGCAAAAGTGGTTTCCTGCACCAACATAAGTGCGAAAAGTGGTTTTTCAACACTAACACAAGTGCGAAAAGTGGTTTTTCAACACTAACACAAGTGCGAAAAGTGGTTTTTCAACACTATCACAAGTGCAAAATGTGTTTTTTCCACACTAATACAAGTGCAAAAGTGGTTTCCTGCACCAACACAAGTGCGAAAACTGGTTCTTCCACACTAACACAAGTGCGAAAAGTGGTTTTTCAACACTAACACAAGTGCGAAAAGTGGTTTTTCCACACTAATACAAGTGCAAAAGTGGTTTCCTGCACCAACACAAGTGCGAAAAGTGGTTTTTCAACACTAACACAAGTGCGAAAAGTGGTTTTTCAACACTATCACAAGTGCAAAAAGTATTTTTTCTACACTAATACAAGTGCAAAAGTGGTTTTTCAACACTAACACAAGTGCAAAAAGTGGTTTTTCAACACTAACACAAGTGCAAAAAGTGGTTTTTCAACACTAACACAAGTGCGAAAAGTGGTTTTTCCACACTAATACAAGTGCAAAAGTGGTTTCCTGCACCAACACAAGTGCGAAAAGTGGTTTTTCAACACTAACACAATTGCGAAAAGTGGTTTTTCAACACTATCACAAGTGCAAAAAGTGTTTTTTCCACACTAATACAAGTGCAAAAGTGGTTTCCTGCACCAACACAAGTGCGAAAAGTGGTTTTTCAACACTAACACAAGTGCGAAAAGTGGTTTTTCAACACTAACACAAGTGCGAAAAGTGGTTTTTCCACACTAATACAAGTGCAAAAGTGGTTTCCTGCACCAACACAAGTGCGAAAAGTGTTTTTTCAACACCAACACAAGTGCGAAAAGTGGTTTTTCAACACCAACACAAGTGCGAAAAGTGGTTTTTCAACACTAACACAAGTGCGAAAAGTGGTTTTTCAACACTAACACAAGTGCGAAAAGTGGTTTTTCAACACTATCACAAGTGCAAAATGTGTTTTTTCCACACTAATACAAGTGCAAAAGTGGTTTCCTGCACCAACACAAGTGCGAAAACTGGTTTTTCCACACTAACACAAGTGCGAAAAGTGGTTTTTCAACACTAACACAAGTGCGAAAAGTGGTTTTTCCACACTAATACAAGTGCAAAAGTGGTTTCCTGCACCAACACAAGTGCGAAAAGTGGTTTTTCAACACTAACACAAGTGCGAAAAGTGGTTTTTTAACACTATCACAAGTGCAAAAAGTATTTTTTCTACACTAATACAAGTGCAAAAGTGGTTTTTCAACACTAACACAAGTGCGAAAAGTGGTTTTTCAACACAAACACAGGTGCAAAAAGTGGTTTTTCAACACTAACACAAGTGCGAAAAGTGGTTTTTCCACACTAATACAAGTGCAAAAGTGGTTTCCTGCACCAACACAAGTGCGAAAAGTGGTTTTTCAACACTAACACAATTGCGAAAAGTGGTTTTTCAACACTATCACAAGTGCAAAAAGTGTTTTTTCCACACTAATACAAGTGCAAAAGTGGTTTCCTGCACCAACACAAGTGCGAAAAGTGGTTTTTCAACACTAACACAAGTGCGAAAAGTGGTTTTTCAACACTAACACAAGTGCGAAAAGTGGTTTTTCCACACTAATACAAGTGCAAAAGTGGTTTCCTGCACCAACACAAGTGCGAAAAGTGTTTTTTCAACACCAACACAAGTGCGAAAAGTGGTTTTTCAACACCAACACAAGTGCGAAAAGTGGTTTTTCAACACTAACACAAGTGCGAAAAGTGGTTTTTCCACACTAATACAAGTGCAAAAGTGGTTTCCTGCACCAACACAAGTGCGAAAAGTGGTTTTTCAACACTAACAAAAGTGCGAAAAGTGGTTTTTCAATGCTATCACAAGTGCAAAAAGTGTTTTTTCCACACTAATACAAGTGCAAAAGTGGTTTGCTGCACCAACACAAGTGCGAAAAGTGGTTTTTCAACACTAACACAAGTGCGAAATGTGGTTTTTCAACACTATCACAAGTGCAAAAAGTGTTTTTCCACACTAATACAAGTGCAAAAGTGGTTTCCTGCACCAACACAAGTGCGAAAAGTGGTTTTTCAACACTAACACAAGTGCGAAAAGTGGTTTTTCAACACGAACACAAGTGCGAAAAGTGGTTTTTCAACACTATCACAAGTGCAAAAAGTGTTTTTTCCACACTAATACAAGTGCAAAAGTGGTTTCCTGCACCAACACAAGTGCGAAAAGTGGTTTTTCAACACTAACACAAGTGCGAAAAGTGGTTTTTCAACAATAACACAAGTGCGAAAAGTGGTTTTTCCACAATAATACAAGTGCAAAAGTGGTTTCTTGCACCAACACAAGTGCGAAAAGTGGTTTTTCAACACTAACACAAGTGCGAAAAGTGGTTTTTCAACACTATCACAAGTGCAAAAAGTATTTTTTCTACACTAATACAAGTGCAAAAGTGGTTTTTCAACACTAACACAAGTGCGAAAAGTGGTTTTTCCACACTAACACAAGTGCAAAAAGTGGTTTTTCAACACTAACACAAGTGCGAAAAGTGGTTTTTCCACACTAATACAAGTGCAAAAGTGGTTTCCTGCACCAACACAAGTGCGAAAAGTGGTTTTTCAACACTAACACAAGTGTGAAAAGTGGTTTTTCAACACTAATACAAGTGCGAAAAGTGGTTTTTCAACACTAACACAAGTGCAAAAAGTGTTTTTTCCACACTAATACAAGTGCGAAAAGTGGTTTTTCCACACTAATACAAGTGCAAAAGTGGTTTCCTGCACCAACACAAGTGCGAAAAGTGGTTTTTCAACACTAACACAAGTGTGAAAAGTGGTTTTTCAACACTATCACAAGTGCGAAAAGTGGTTTTTCCACACTAATACAAGTGCAAAAGTGGTTTCCTGCACCAACACAAGTGCGAAAAGTGGTTTTTCAACACTAACACAAGTGTGAAAAGTGGTTTTTCAACACTAATACAAGTGCGAAAAGTGGTTTTTCAACACTAACACAAGTGCAAAAAGTGTTTTTTCCACACTAATACAAGTGCAAAAGTGGTTTCCTGCACCAACACAAGTGCGAAAAGTGGTTTTTCAACACTAACACAAGTGCAAAAAGTGGTTTTTCAACACTAACACAAGTGCAAAAAGTGGTTTTTCCACACTAATACAAGTGCAAAAGTGGTTTCCTGCACCAACACAAGTGCGAAAAGTGGTTTTTCAACACTAACACAAGTGCGAAAAGTGGTTTTTCAACACCAACACAAGTGCGAAAAGTGGTTTTTCAACACTAACCCAAGTGCGAAAAGTGGTTTTTCAACACTAACACAAGTGCAAAAAGTGGTTTTTCCACCCTAATACAAGTGCAAAAGTGGTTTCCTGCACCAACACAAGTGCGAAAAGTGGTTTTTCAACACTAACACAAGTGCGAAAAGTGGTTTTTCAACACTAACACAAGTGCGAAAAGTGGTTTTTCAACACTATCACAAGTGCAAAAAGTGTTTTTTCCACACTAATACAAGTGCAAAAGTGGTTTCCTGCACCAACACAAGTGTGAAAAGTGGTTTTTCAACACTAACACAAGTGCGAAAAGTGGTTTTTCAACACTAACACAAGTGCGAAAAGTGGTTTTGCCACACTAATACAAGTGCAAAAGTGGTTTCCTGCACCAACACAAGTGCGAAAAGTGGTTTTTCAACACTAACACAAGTGCGAAAAGTGGTTTTTCAACACTATCACAAGTGCAAAAAGTATTTTTTCTACACTAATACAAGTGCAAAAGTGGTTTTTCAACACTAACACAAGTGCGAAAAGTGGTTTTTCAACACTAACACAAGTGCAAAAAGTGGTTTTTCAACACTAACACAAGTGCGAAAAGTGGTTTTTCCACACTAATACAAGTGCAAAAGTGGTTTCCTGCACCAACACAAGTGCGAAAAGTGGTTTTTCAACACTAACACAAGTGCGAAAAGTGGTTTTTCAACACCAACACAAGTGCGAAAAGTGGTTTTTCAACACTAACACAAGTGCGAAAAGTGGTTTTTCAACACTAACACAAGTGCAAAAAGTGGTTTTTCCACCCTAATACAAGTGCAAAAGTGGTTTCCTGCACCAACACAAGTGCGAAAAGTGGTTTTTCAACACTAACACAAGTGCGAAAAGTGGTTTTTTTACACTATCACAAGTGCAAAAAGTGTTTTTTCCACACTAATACAAGTGCAAAAGTGGTTTCCTGCACCAACACAAGTGCGAAAAGTGGTTTTTCAACACTAACACAAGTGCGAAAAGTGGTTTTTCAACACGAACACAAGTGCAAAAAGTGGTTTTTCCACACTAATACAAGTGCAAAAGTGGTTTCCTGCACCAACACAAGTGTGAAAAGTGGTTTTTCAACACTAACACAAGTGCGAAAAGTGGTTTTTCAACACCAACACAAGTGCGAAAAGTGGTTTTTCAACACTAACACAAGTGCGAAAAGTGGTTTTTCAACACTAACACAAGTGCAAAAAGTGGTTTTTCCACCCTAATACAAGTGCAAAAGTGGTTTCCTGCACCAACACAAGTGTGAAAAGTGGTTTTTCAACACGAACACAAGTGCAAAAAGTGGTTTTTCAACACTAACACAAGTGCGAAAAGTGGTTTTTCAACACTAACACAAGTGCGAAAAGTGGTTTTTCCACACTAATACAAGTGCAAAAGTGGTTTGCTGCACCAACGCAAGTGCTAAAAGTGGTTTTTCAACACTAACACAAGTGCGAAAAGTGGTTTTTCAACACTATCACAAGTGCAAAAAGTGTTTTTCCACACTAATACAAGTGCAAAAGTGGTTTCCTGCACCAACACAAGTGCGAAAAGTGGTTTTTCCACACTAATACAAGTGCAAAAGTGGTTTGCTGCACCAACACAAGTGCTAAAAGTGGTTTTTCAACACTAACACAAGTGCGAAAAGTGGTTTTTCAACACTATCACAAGTGCAAAAAGTGTTTTTCCACACTAATACAAGTGCAAAAGTGGTTTCCTGCACCAACACAAGTGCGAAAAGTGGTTTTTCAACACTAACACAAGTGGGAAAAGTGGTTTTTCAACACTAACACAAGTGCGAAAAGTGGTTTTTCCACACTAATACAAGGGCAAAAGTGGTTTCCTGCACCAAGACAAGTGCGAAAAGTGGTTTTTCAACACTAACACAAGTGCGAAAAGTGGTTTTTCAACACAAACACAAGTGCGAAAAGTGGTTTTTCAACACTAACACAAGTGCGAAAAGTGGTTTTTCAACACTAACACAAGTGCAAAAAGTGGTTTTTCCACCCTAATACAAGTGCAAAAGTGGTTTCCTGCACCAACACAAGTGCGAAAAGTGGTTTTTCAACACTAACACAAGTGCGAAAAGTGGTTTTTCAACACTATCACAAGTGTAAAAAGTGTTTTTTCCACACTAATACAAGTGCAAAAGTGGTTTCCTGCACCAACATAAGTGCGAAAAGTGGTTTTTCAACACTAACACAAGTGCGAAAAGTGGTTTTTCAACACTAACACAAGTGCGAAAAGTGGTTTTTCAACACTATCACAAGTGCAAAATGTGTTTTTTCCACACTAATACAAGTGCAAAAGTGGTTTCCTGCACCAACACAAGTGCGAAAACTGGTTCTTCCACACTAACACAAGTGCGAAAAGTGGTTTTTCAACACTAACACAAGTGCGAAAAGTGGTTTTTCCACACTAATACAAGTGCAAAAGTGGTTTCCTGCACCAACACAAGTGCGAAAAGTGGTTTTTCAACACTAACACAAGTGCGAAAAGTGGTTTTTCAACACTATCACAAGTGCAAAAAGTATTTTTTCTACACTAATACAAGTGCAAAAGTGGTTTTTCAACACTAACACAAGTGCAAAAAGTGGTTTTTCAACACTAACACAAGTGCAAAAAGTGGTTTTTCAACACTAACACAAGTGCGAAAAGTGGTTTTTCCACACTAATACAAGTGCAAAAGTGGTTTCCTGCACCAACACAAGTGCGAAAAGTGGTTTTTCAACACTAACACAATTGCGAAAAGTGGTTTTTCAACACTATCACAAGTGCAAAAAGTGTTTTTTCCACACTAATACAAGTGCAAAAGTGGTTTCCTGCACCAACACAAGTGCGAAAAGTGGTTTTTCAACACTAACACAAGTGCGAAAAGTGGTTTTTCAACACTAACACAAGTGCGAAAAGTGGTTTTTCCACACTAATACAAGTGCAAAAGTGGTTTCCTGCACCAACACAAGTGCGAAAAGTGTTTTTTCAACACCAACACAAGTGCGAAAAGTGGTTTTTCAACACCAACACAAGTGCGAAAAGTGGTTTTTCAACACTAACACAAGTGCGAAAAGTGGTTTTTCAACACTAACACAAGTGCGAAAAGTGGTTTTTCAACACTATCACAAGTGCAAAATGTGTTTTTTCCACACTAATACAAGTGCAAAAGTGGTTTCCTGCACCAACACAAGTGCGAAAACTGGTTTTTCCACACTAACACAAGTGCGAAAAGTGGTTTTTCAACACTAACACAAGTGCGAAAAGTGGTTTTTCCACACTAATACAAGTGCAAAAGTGGTTTCCTGCACCAACACAAGTGCGAAAAGTGGTTTTTCAACACTAACACAAGTGCGAAAAGTGGTTTTTTAACACTATCACAAGTGCAAAAAGTATTTTTTCTACACTAATACAAGTGCAAAAGTGGTTTTTCAACACTAACACAAGTGCGAAAAGTGGTTTTTCAACACAAACACAGGTGCAAAAAGTGGTTTTTCAACACTAACACAAGTGCGAAAAGTGGTTTTTCCACACTAATACAAGTGCAAAAGTGGTTTCCTGCACCAACACAAGTGCGAAAAGTGGTTTTTCAACACTAACACAATTGCGAAAAGTGGTTTTTCAACACTATCACAAGTGCAAAAAGTGTTTTTTCCACACTAATACAAGTGCAAAAGTGGTTTCCTGCACCAACACAAGTGCGAAAAGTGGTTTTTCAACACTAACACAAGTGCGAAAAGTGGTTTTTCAACACTAACACAAGTGCGAAAAGTGGTTTTTCCACACTAATACAAGTGCAAAAGTGGTTTCCTGCACCAACACAAGTGCGAAAAGTGTTTTTTCAACACCAACACAAGTGCGAAAAGTGGTTTTTCAACACCAACACAAGTGCGAAAAGTGGTTTTTCAACACTAACACAAGTGCGAAAAGTGGTTTTTCCACACTAATACAAGTGCAAAAGTGGTTTCCTGCACCAACACAAGTGCGAAAAGTGGTTTTTCAACACTAACAAAAGTGCGAAAAGTGGTTTTTCAATGCTATCACAAGTGCAAAAAGTGTTTTTTCCACACTAATACAAGTGCAAAAGTGGTTTGCTGCACCAACACAAGTGCGAAAAGTGGTTTTTCAACACTAACACAAGTGCGAAATGTGGTTTTTCAACACTATCACAAGTGCAAAAAGTGTTTTTCCACACTAATACAAGTGCAAAAGTGGTTTCCTGCACCAACACAAGTGCGAAAAGTGGTTTTTCAACACTAACACAAGTGCGAAAAGTGGTTTTTCAACACTAACACAAGTGCAAAAAGTGGTTTTTCCACACTAATACAAGTGCAAAAGTGGTTACCTGCACCAACACAAGTGCCAAAAGTGGTTTTTCAACACTAACACAAGTGCGAAAAGTGGTTTTTCAACACCAACACAAGTGCAAAAAGTGGTTTTTCAACACTAACACAAGTGCGAAAAGTGGTTTTTCAACACTATCACAAGTGCAAAAAGTGTTTTTTCCACACTAATACAAGTGCAAAAGTGGTTTCCTGCACCAACACAAGTGCGAAAAGTGGTTTTTCAACACTAACACAAGTGCGAAAAGTGGTTTTTCAACACTAACACAAGTGCGAAAAGTGGTTTTTCAACACTATCACAAGTGCAAAAAGTGTTTTTTCCACACTAATACAAGTGCAAAAGTGGTTTCCTGCACCAACACAAGTGCGAAAAGTGGTTTTTCAACACTAACACAAGTGCGAAAAGTGGTTTTTCAACAATAACACAAGTGCGAAAAGTGGTTTTTCCACAATAATACAAGTGCAAAAGTGGTTTCTTGCACCAACACAAGTGCGAAAAGTGGTTTTTCAACACTAACACAAGTGCGAAAAGTGGTTTTTCAACACTATCACAAGTGCAAAAAGTATTTTTTCTACACTAATACAAGTGCAAAAGTGGTTTTTCAACACTAACACAAGTGCGATAAGTGGTTTTTCAACACTAACACAAGTGCAAAAAGTGGTTTTTCAACACTAACACAAGTGCGAAAAGTGGTTTTTCCACACTAATACAAGTGCAAAAGTGGTTTCCTGCACCAACACAAGTGCGAAAAGTGGTTTTTCAACACTAACACAAGTGTGAAAAGTGGTTTTTCAACACTATCACAAGTGCGAAAAGTGGTTTTTCCACACTAATACAAGTGCAAAAGTGGTTTCCTGCACCAACACAAGTGCGAAAAGTGGTTTTTCAACACTAACACAAGTGTGAAAAGTGGTTTTTCAACACTAATACAAGTGCGAAAAGTGGTTTTTCAACACTAACACAAGTGCAAAAAGTGTTTTTTCCACACTAATACAAGTGCAAAAGTGGTTTCCTGCACCAACACAAGTGCGAAAAGTGGTTTTTCAACACTAACACAAGTGCAAAAAGTGGTTTTTCAACACTAACACAAGTGCAAAAAGTGGTTTTTCCACACTAATACAAGTGCAAAAGTGGTTTCCTGCACCAACACAAGTGCGAAAAGTGGTTTTTCAACACTAACACAAGTGCGAAAAGTGGTTTTTCAACACCAACACAAGTGCGAAAAGTGGTTTTTCAACACTAACCCAAGTGCGAAAAGTGGTTTTTCAACACTAACACAAGTGCAAAAAGTGGTTTTTCCACCCTAATACAAGTGCAAAAGTGGTTTCCTGCACCAACACAAGTGCGAAAAGTGGTTTTTCAACACTAACACAAGTGCGAAAAGTGGTTTTTCAACACTAACACAAGTGCGAAAAGTGGTTTTTCAACACTATCACAAGTGCAAAAAGTGTTTTTTCCACACTAATACAAGTGCAAAAGTGGTTTCCTGCATCAACACAAGTGTGAAAAGTGGTTTTTCAACACTAACACAAGTGCGAAAAGTGGTTTTTCAACACTAACACAAGTGCGAAAAGTGGTTTTGCCACACTAATACAAGTGCAAAAGTGGTTTCCTGCACCAACACAAGTGCGAAAAGTGGTTTTTCAACACTAACACAAGTGCGAAAAGTGGTTTTTCAACACTATCACAAGTGCAAAAAGTATTTTTTCTACACTAATACAAGTGCAAAAGTGGTTTTTCAACACTAACACAAGTGCGAAAAGTGGTTTTTCAACACTAACACAAGTGCAAAAAGTGGTTTTTCAACACTAACACAAGTGCGAAAAGTGGTTTTTCCACACTAATACAAGTGCAAAAGTGGTTTCCTGCACCAACACAAGTGCGAAAAGTGGTTTTTCAACACTAACACAAGTGCGAAAAGTGGTTTTTCAACACCAACACAAGTGCGAAAAGTGGTTTTTCAACACTAACACAAGTGCGAAAAGTGGTTTTTCAACACTAACACAAGTGCAAAAAGTGGTTTTTCCACCCTAATACAAGTGCAAAAGTGGTTTCCTGCACCAACACAAGTGCGAAAAGTGGTTTTTCAACACTAACACAAGTGCGAAAAGTGGTTTTTTTACACTATCACAAGTGCAAAAAGTGTTTTTTCCACACTAATACAAGTGCAAAAGTGGTTTCCTGCACCAACACAAGTGCGAAAAGTGGTTTTTCAACACTAACACAAGTGCGAAAAGTGGTTTTTCAACACTAACACAAGTGCGAAAAGTGGTTTTTCAACACTATCACAAGTGCAAAATGTGTTTTTTCCACACTAATACAAGTGCAAAAGTGGTTTCCTGCACCAACACAAGTGCGAAAACTGGTTTTTCCACACTAACACAAGTGCGAAAAGTGGTTTTTCAACACTAACACAAGTGCGAAAAGTGGTTTTTCCACACTAATACAAGTGCAAAAGTGGTTTCCTGCACCAACACAAGTGCGAAAAGTGGTTTTTCAACACTAACACAAGTGCGAAAAGTGGTTTTTTAACACTATCACAAGTGCAAAAAGTATTTTTTCTACACTAATACAAGTGCAAAAGTGGTTTTTCAACACTAACACAAGTGCGAAAAGTGGTTTTTCAACACAAACACAGGTGCAAAAAGTGGTTTTTCAACACTAACACAAGTGCGAAAAGTGGTTTTTCCACACTAATACAAGTGCAAAAGTGGTTTCCTGCACCAACACAAGTGCGAAAAGTGGTTTTTCAACACTAACACAATTGCGAAAAGTGGTTTTTCAACACTATCACAAGTGCAAAAAGTGTTTTTTCCACACTAATACAAGTGCAAAAGTGGTTTCCTGCACCAACACAAGTGCGAAAAGTGGTTTTTCAACACTAACACAAGTGCGAAAAGTGGTTTTTCAACACTAACACAAGTGCGAAAAGTGGTTTTTCCACACTAATACAAGTGCAAAAGTGGTTTCCTGCACCAACACAAGTGCGAAAAGTGTTTTTTCAACACCAACACAAGTGCGAAAAGTGGTTTTTCAACACCAACACAAGTGCGAAAAGTGGTTTTTCAACACTAACACAAGTGCGAAAAGTGGTTTTTCCACACTAATACAAGTGCAAAAGTGGTTTCCTGCACCAACACAAGTGCGAAAAGTGGTTTTTCAACACTAACAAAAGTGCGAAAAGTGGTTTTTCAATGCTATCACAAGTGCAAAAAGTGTTTTTTCCACACTAATACAAGTGCAAAAGTGGTTTGCTGCACCAACACAAGTGCGAAAAGTGGTTTTTCAACACTAACACAAGTGCGAAATGTGGTTTTTCAACACTATCACAAGTGCAAAAAGTGTTTTTCCACACTAATACAAGTGCAAAAGTGGTTTCCTGCACCAACACAAGTGCGAAAAGTGGTTTTTCAACACTAACACAAGTGCGAAAAGTGGTTTTTCAACACTAACACAAGTGCAAAAAGTGGTTTTTCCACACTAATACAAGTGCAAAAGTGGTTACCTGCACCAACACAAGTGCCAAAAGTGGTTTTTCAACACTAACACAAGTGCGAAAAGTGGTTTTTCAACACCAACACAAGTGCAAAAAGTGGTTTTTCAACACTAACACAAGTGCGAAAAGTGGTTTTTCAACACTATCACAAGTGCAAAAAGTGTTTTTTCCACACTAATACAAGTGCAAAAGTGGTTTCCTGCACCAACACAAGTGCGAAAAGTGGTTTTTCAACACTAACACAAGTGCGAAAAGTGGTTTTTCAACACTAACACAAGTGCGAAAAGTGGTTTTTCAACACTATCACAAGTGCAAAAAGTGTTTTTTCCACACTAATACAAGTGCAAAAGTGGTTTCCTGCACCAACACAAGTGCGAAAAGTGGTTTTTCAACACTAACACAAGTGCGAAAAGTGGTTTTTCAACAATAACACAAGTGCGAAAAGTGGTTTTTCCACAATAATACAAGTGCAAAAGTGGTTTCTTGCACCAACACAAGTGCGAAAAGTGGTTTTTCAACACTAACACAAGTGCGAAAAGTGGTTTTTCAACACTATCACAAGTGCAAAAAGTATTTTTTCTACACTAATACAAGTGCAAAAGTGGTTTTTCAACACTAACACAAGTGCGATAAGTGGTTTTTCAACACTAACACAAGTGCAAAAAGTGGTTTTTCAACACTAACACAAGTGCGAAAAGTGGTTTTTCCACACTAATACAAGTGCAAAAGTGGTTTCCTGCACCAACACAAGTGCGAAAAGTGGTTTTTCAACACTAACACAAGTGTGAAAAGTGGTTTTTCAACACTATCACAAGTGCGAAAAGTGGTTTTTCCACACTAATACAAGTGCAAAAGTGGTTTCCTGCACCAACACAAGTGCGAAAAGTGGTTTTTCAACACTAACACAAGTGTGAAAAGTGGTTTTTCAACACTAATACAAGTGCGAAAAGTGGTTTTTCAACACTAACACAAGTGCAAAAAGTGTTTTTTCCACACTAATACAAGTGCAAAAGTGGTTTCCTGCACCAACACAAGTGCGAAAAGTGGTTTTTCAACACTAACACAAGTGCAAAAAGTGGTTTTTCAACACTAACACAAGTGCAAAAAGTGGTTTTTCCACACTAATACAAGTGCAAAAGTGGTTTCCTGCACCAACACAAGTGCGAAAAGTGGTTTTTCAACACTAACACAAGTGCGAAAAGTGGTTTTTCAACACCAACACAAGTGCGAAAAGTGGTTTTTCAACACTAACCCAAGTGCGAAAAGTGGTTTTTCAACACTAACACAAGTGCAAAAAGTGGTTTTTCCACCCTAATACAAGTGCAAAAGTGGTTTCCTGCACCAACACAAGTGCGAAAAGTGGTTTTTCAACACTAACACAAGTGCGAAAAGTGGTTTTTCAACACTAACACAAGTGCGAAAAGTGGTTTTTCAACACTATCACAAGTGCAAAAAGTGTTTTTTCCACACTAATACAAGTGCAAAAGTGGTTTCCTGCATCAACACAAGTGTGAAAAGTGGTTTTTCAACACTAACACAAGTGCGAAAAGTGGTTTTTCAACACTAACACAAGTGCGAAAAGTGGTTTTGCCACACTAATACAAGTGCAAAAGTGGTTTCCTGCACCAACACAAGTGCGAAAAGTGGTTTTTCAACACTAACACAAGTGCGAAAAGTGGTTTTTCAACACTATCACAAGTGCAAAAAGTATTTTTTCTACACTAATACAAGTGCAAAAGTGGTTTTTCAACACTAACACAAGTGCGAAAAGTGGTTTTTCAACACTAACACAAGTGCAAAAAGTGGTTTTTCAACACTAACACAAGTGCGAAAAGTGGTTTTTCCACACTAATACAAGTGCAAAAGTGGTTTCCTGCACCAACACAAGTGCGAAAAGTGGTTTTTCAACACTAACACAAGTGCGAAAAGTGGTTTTTCAACACCAACACAAGTGCGAAAAGTGGTTTTTCAACACTAACACAAGTGCGAAAAGTGGTTTTACAACACTAACACAAGTGCAAAAAGTGGTTTTTCCACCCTAATACAAGTGCAAAAGTGGTTTCCTGCACCAACACAAGTGCGAAAAGTGGTTTTTCAACACTAACACAAGTGCGAAAAGTGGTTTTTTTACACTATCACAAGTGCAAAAAGTGTTTTTTCCACACTAATACAAGTGCAAAA
This sequence comes from Myxine glutinosa, assembly GCF_964187855.1. Taxonomy (NCBI): domain Eukaryota; kingdom Metazoa; phylum Chordata; class Myxini; order Myxiniformes; family Myxinidae; genus Myxine; species Myxine glutinosa. The sequence continues at coordinate 29,526 of NW_027617224.1, read as the reverse complement.
GTGGTTTCCTGCACCAACACAAGTGCGAAAAGTGGTTTTTCAACACTAACACAAGTGCGAAAAGTGGTTTTTCAACACGAACACAAGTGCAAAAAGTGGTTTTTCCACACTAATACAAGTGCAAAAGTGGTTTCCTGCACCAACACAAGTGCGAAAAGTGGTTTTTCAACACTAACACAAGTGCGAAAAGTGGTTTTTCAACACCAACACAAGTGCGAAAAGTGGTTTTTCAACACTAACACAAGTGCGAAAAGTGGTTTTTCAACACTAACACAAGTGCAAAAAGTGGTTTTTCCACCCTAATACAAGTGCAAAAGTGGTTTCCTGCACCAACACAAGTGTGAAAAGTGGTTTTTCAACACGAACACAAGTGCAAAAAGTGGTTTTTCAACACTAACACAAGTGCGAAAAGTGGTTTTTCAACACTAACACAAGTGCGAAAAGTGGTTTTTCCACACTAATACAAGTGCAAAAGTGGTTTGCTGCACCAACGCAAGTGCTAAAAGTGGTTTTTCAACACTAACACAAGTGCGAAAAGTGGTTTTTCAACACTATCACAAGTGCAAAAAGTGTTTTTCCACACTAATACAAGTGCAAAAGTGGTTTCCTGCACCAACACAAGTGCGAAAAGTGGTTTTTCCACACTAATACAAGTGCAAAAGTGGTTTGCTGCACCAACACAAGTGCTAAAAGTGGTTTTTCAACACTAACACAAGTGCGAAAAGTGGTTTTTCAACACTATCACAAGTGCAAAAAGTGTTTTTCCACACTAATACAAGTGCAAAAGTGGTTTCCTGCACCAACACAAGTGCGAAAAGTGGTTTTTCAACACTAACACAAGTGGGAAAAGTGGTTTTTCAACACTAACACAAGTGCGAAAAGTGGTTTTTCCACACTAATACAAGGGCAAAAGTGGTTTCCTGCACCAAGACAAGTGCGAAAAGTGGTTTTTCAACACTAACACAAGTGCGAAAAGTGGTTTTTCAACACAAACACAAGTGCGAAAAGTGGTTTTTCAACACTAACACAAGTGCGAAAAGTGGTTTTTCAACACTAACACAAGTGCAAAAAGTGGTTTTTCCACCCTAATACAAGTGCAAAAGTGGTTTCCTGCACCAACACAAGTGCGAAAAGTGGTTTTTCAACACTAACACAAGTGCGAAAAGTGGTTTTTCAACACTATCACAAGTGTAAAAAGTGTTTTTTCCACACTAATACAAGTGCAAAAGTGGTTTCCTGCACCAACATAAGTGCGAAAAGTGGTTTTTCAACACTAACACAAGTGCGAAAAGTGGTTTTTCAACACTAACACAAGTGCGAAAAGTGGTTTTTCAACACTATCACAAGTGCAAAATGTGTTTTTTCCACACTAATACAAGTGCAAAAGTGGTTTCCTGCACCAACACAAGTGCGAAAACTGGTTCTTCCACACTAACACAAGTGCGAAAAGTGGTTTTTCAACACTAACACAAGTGCGAAAAGTGGTTTTTCCACACTAATACAAGTGCAAAAGTGGTTTCCTGCACCAACACAAGTGCGAAAAGTGGTTTTTCAACACTAACACAAGTGCGAAAAGTGGTTTTTCAACACTATCACAAGTGCAAAAAGTATTTTTTCTACACTAATACAAGTGCAAAAGTGGTTTTTCAACACTAACACAAGTGCAAAAAGTGGTTTTTCAACACTAACACAAGTGCAAAAAGTGGTTTTTCAACACTAACACAAGTGCGAAAAGTGGTTTTTCCACACTAATACAAGTGCAAAAGTGGTTTCCTGCACCAACACAAGTGCGAAAAGTGGTTTTTCAACACTAACACAATTGCGAAAAGTGGTTTTTCAACACTATCACAAGTGCAAAAAGTGTTTTTTCCACACTAATACAAGTGCAAAAGTGGTTTCCTGCACCAACACAAGTGCGAAAAGTGGTTTTTCAACACTAACACAAGTGCGAAAAGTGGTTTTTCAACACTAACACAAGTGCGAAAAGTGGTTTTTCCACACTAATACAAGTGCAAAAGTGGTTTCCTGCACCAACACAAGTGCGAAAAGTGTTTTTTCAACACCAACACAAGTGCGAAAAGTGGTTTTTCAACACCAACACAAGTGCGAAAAGTGGTTTTTCAACACTAACACAAGTGCGAAAAGTGGTTTTTCAACACTAACACAAGTGCGAAAAGTGGTTTTTCCACACTAATACAAGTGCAAAAGTGGTTTCCTGCACCAACACAAGTGCGAAAAGTGGTTTTTCAACACTAACAAAAAGTGCGAAAAGTGGTTTTTCAATGCTATCACAAGTGCAAAAAGTGTTTTTTCCACACTAATACAAGTGCAAAAGTGGTTTGCTGCACCAACACAAGTGCGAAAAGTGGTTTTTCAACACTCACACAAGTGCAAAAAGTGGTTTTTCAACACCAACACAAGTGCGGAAAGTGGTTTTTCAACACTAACACAAGTGCGAAAAGTGGTTTTTCAACACTAACACAAGTGAGAAAAGTGTTTTTTCCACACTAATACAAGTGCAAAAGTGGTTTCCTGCACCAACACAAGTGCGAAAAGTGGTTTTTCAACACTAACACAAGTGCGAAAAGTGGTTTTTCAACACTATCACAAGTGCAAAAAGTATTTTTTCTACACTAATACAAGTGCAAAAGTGGTTTTTCAACACTAACACAAGTGCGAAAAGTGGTTTTTCAACACTAACACAAGTGCAAAAAGTGGTTTTTCAACACTAACACAAGTGCGAAAAGTGGTTTTTCCACACTAATACAAGTGCAAAAGTGGTTTCCTGCACCAACACAAGTGCGAAAAGTGGTTTTTCAACACTAACACAATTGCGAAAAGTGGTTTTTCAACACTATCACAAGTGCAAAAAGTGTTTTTTCCACACTAATACAAGTGCAAAAGTGGTTTCCTGCACCAACACAAGTGCGAAAAGTGGTTTTTCAACACTAACACAAGTGCGAAAAGTGGTTTTTCAACACTAACACAAGTGCGAAAAGTGGTTTTTCCACACTAATACAAGTGCAAAAGTGGTTTCCTGCACCAACACAAGTGCGAAAAGTGTTTTTTCAACACCAACACAAGTGCGAAAAGTGGTTTTTCAACACCAACACAAGTGCGAAAAGTGGTTTTTCAACACTAACACAAGTGCGAAAAGTGGTTTTTCAACACTAACACAAGTGCGAAAAGTGGTTTTTCCACACTAATACAAGTGCAAAAGTGGTTTCCTGCACCAACACAAGTGCGAAAAGTGGTTTTTCAACACTAACAAAAGTGCGAAAAGTGGTTTTTCAATGCTATCACAAGTGCAAAAAGTGTTTTTTCCACACTAATACAAGTGCAAAAGTGGTTTGCTGCACCAACACAAGTGCGAAAAGTGGTTTTTCAACACTCACACAAGTGCAAAAAGTGGTTTTTCAACACCAACACAAGTGCGGAAAGTGGTTTTTCAACACTAACACAAGTGCAAAAATTGGTTTTTCCACCCTAATACAAGTGCAAAAGTGGTTTCCTGCACCAACACAAGTGTGAAAAGTGGTTTTTCAACACTAACACAAGTGCGAAAAGTGGTTTTTCAACACTAACAAAAGTGCGAAAAGTGTTTTTTCAACACTAACACAAGTGCGAAAAGTGTTTTTTCCACACTAATACAAGTGCAAAAGTGTTTCCTGCACCAACACAAGTGCGAAAAGTGGTTTTTCAACACTAACACAAGTGCAAAAAGTGGTTTTTCAACACTAACAAAAGTGCGAAAAGTGGTTTTCCACACTAACACAAGTGCGAAAAGTGGTTTTTCCACACTAATACAAGTGCAAAAGTGGTTTCCTGCACCAACACAAGTGCGAAAAGTGGTTTTTCAACACTAACACAAGTGCGAAAAGTGGTTTTTCAACACTAACACAAGTGCGAAAAGTGGTTTTTCAACACTAACACAAGTGCGAAAAGTGTTTTTTCAACACTAACACAAGTGCGAAAAGTGTTTTTTCCACACTAATACAAGTGCAAAAGTGGTTTCCTGCACCAACACAAGTGCGAAAAGTGGTTTTTCAACACTAACACAAGTGCAAAAAGTGGTTTTTCAACACTAACAAAAGTGCGAAAAGTGGTTTTTCCACACTAACACAAGTGCGAAAAGTGGTTTTTCCACACTAATACAAGTGCAAAAGTGGTTTCCTGCACCAACACAAGTGCGAAAAGTGGTTTTTCAACACTAACACAAGTGCGAAAAGTGGTTTTTCAACACTATCACAAGTGCAAAAAGTGTTTTTCCACACTAATACAAGTGCAAAAGTGGTTTCCTGCACCAACACAAGTGCGAAAAGTGGTTTTTCAACACTAACACAAGTGCGAAAAGTGGTTTTTCAACACTAACACAAGTGCAAAAAGTGGTTTTTCCACACTAATACAAGTGCAAAAGTGGTTTCCTGCACCAACACAAGTGCCAAAAGTGGTTTTTCAACACTAACACAAGTGCGAAAAGTGGTTTTTCAACACCAACACAAGTGCAAAAAGTGGTTTTTCAACACTAACACAAGTGCGAAAAGTGGTTTTTCAACACTATCACAAGTGCAAAAAGTGTTTTTTCCACACTAATACAAGTGCAAAAGTGGTTTCCTGCACCAACACAAGTGCGAAAAGTGGTTTTTCAACACTAACACAAGTGCGAAAAGTGGTTTTTCAACACGAACACAAGTGCGAAAAGTGGTTTTTCAACACTATCACAAGTGCAAAAAGTGTTTTTTCCACACTAATACAAGTGCAAAAGTGGTTTCCTGCACCAACACAAGTGCGAAAAGTGGTTTTTCAACACTAACACAAGTGCGAAAAGTGGTTTTTCAACACTATCACAAGTGCAAAAAGTGTTTTTTCCACACTAATACAAGTGCAAAAGTGGTTTCCTGCACCAACACAAGTGCGAAAAGTGGTTTTTCAACACTAACACAAGTGCGAAAAGTGGTTTTTCCACACTAATACAAGTGCAAAAGTGGTTTCCTGCACCAACACAAGTGCGAAAAGTGGTTTTTCAACACTAACACAAGTGCGAAAAGTGGTTTTTCAACACTATCACAAGTGCAAAAAGTATTTTTTCTACACTAATACAAGTGCAAAAGTGGTTTTTCAACACTAACACAAGTGCGAAAAGTGGTTTTTCAACACTAACACAAGTGCAAAAAGTGGTTTGTCAACACTAACACAAGTGCGAAAAGTGGTTTTTCCACACTAATACAAGTGCAAAAGTGGTTTCCTGCACCAACACAAGTGCGAAAAGTGATTTTTCAACACTAACACAAGTGCAAAAAGTGGTTTTTCAACACTATCACAAGTGCAAAAAGTGTTTTTTCTACACTAATACAAGTGCAAAAGTGGTTTTTCAACACTAACACAAGTGCAAAAAGTGGTTTTTCAACACTAACACAAGTGCGAAAAGTGGTTTTTCCACACTAATACAAGTGCAAAAGTGGTTTCCTGCACCAACACAAGTGCGAAAAGTGGTTTTTCAACACTAACACAAGTGCGAAAAGTGGTTTTTGAACACTAACACAAGTGCAAAAAGTGGTTTTTCAACACTAACACAAGTGCGAAAAGTGGTTTTTCAACACTATCACAAGTGCAAAAAGTGTTTTTTCCACACTAATACAAGTGCAAAAGTGGTTTCCTGCACCAACACAAGTGCAAAAAGTGGTTTTTCAACACTATCACAAGTGCAAAAAGTGTTTTTTCCACACTAATACAAGTGCAAAAGTGGTTTCCTGCACCAACACAAGTGCGAAAAGTGGTTTTTCAACACTAACACAAGTGCGAAAAGTGGTTTTTCAACCCTAACACAAGTGCAAAAAGTAGTTTTTCCACACTAATACAAGTGCAAAAGTGGTTTCCTGCACCAACACAAGTGCGAAAAGTGTTTTTTCAACACTAACACAACCGCGAAAAGTGTTTTTTCCACACTAATACAAGTGCAAAAGTGGTTTCCTGCACCAACACAAGTGCGAAAAGTGGTTTTTCAACACTAACACAAGTGCAAAAAGTGGTTTTTCAACACTAACACAAGTGCGAAAAGTGGTTTTTCCACACTAATACAATTGCAAAAGTGGTTTCCTGCACCAACACAAGTGCGAAAAGTAGTTTTTCAACACTAACACAAGTGCGAAAAGTGGTTTTTCAACACTAAGACAAGTGAGAAAAGTGTTTTTTTCCACACTAATACAAGTGCAAAAGTGGTTTTTCAACACTAACACAAGTGCGAAAAGTGGTTTTTCAACACTAACACAAGTGCAAAAAGTGGTTTTTCAACACTAACACAAGTGCGAAAAGTGGTTTTTCCACACTAATACAAGTGCAAAAGTGGTTTCCTGCACCAACACAAGTGCGAAAAGTGGTTTTTCAACACTAACACAAGTGCGAAAAGTGGTTTTTGAACACTAACACAAGTGCAAAAAGTGGTTTTTCAACACTAACACAAGTGCGAAAAGTGGTTTTTCAACACTACCACAAGTGCAAAAAGTGTTTTTTCCACACTAATACAAGTGCAAAAGTGGTTTCCTGCACCAACACAAGTGCAAAAAGTGGTTTTTCAACACTATCACAAGTGCAAAAAGTGTTTTTTCCACACTAATACAAGTGCAAAAGTGGTTTCCTGCACCAACACAAGTGCGAAAAGTGGTTTTTCAACACTAACACAAGTGCGAAAAGTGGTTTTTCAACCCTAACACAAGTGCAAAAAGTAGTTTTTCCACACTAATACAAGTGCAAAAGTGGTTTCCTGCACCAACACAAGTGCGAAAAGTGTTTTTTCAACACTAACACAACCGCGAAAAGTGTTTTTTCCACACTAATACAAGTGCAAAAGTGGTTTCCTGCACCAACACAAGTGCGAAAAGTGGTTTTTCAACACTAACACAAGTGCAAAAAGTGGTTTTTCAACACTAACACAAGTGCGAAAAGTGGTTTTTCCACACTAATACAATTGCAAAAGTGGTTTCCTGCACCAACACAAGTGCGAAAAGTAGTTTTTCAACACTAACACAAGTGCGAAAAGTGGTTTTTCAACACTAACACAAGTGAGAAAAGTGTTTTTTCCACACTAATACAAGTGCAAAAGTGGTTTTTCAACACTAACACAAGTGCGAAAAGTGGTTTTTCAACACTAACACAAGTGCAAAAAGTGGTTTTTCAACACTAACACAAGTGCGAAAAGTGGTTTTTCCACACTAATACAAGTGCAAAAGTGGTTTCCTGCACCAACACAAGTGTGAAAAGTGGTTTTTCAACACTAACACAAGTGCGAAAAGTGGTTTTTCAACACTATCACAAGTGCAAAAAGTGTTTTTCCACACTAATACAAGTGCAAAAGTGGTTTCCTGCACCAACACAAGTGCGAAAAGTGGTTTTTCAACACTAACACAAGTGCGAAAAGTGGTTTTTCAACACTAACACAAGTGCGAAAAGTGGTTTTTCCACACTAATACAAGTGCAAAAGTGGTTTCCTGCACCAACACAAGTGCGAAAAGTGGTTTTTCAACACTAACACAAGTGCGAAAAGTGGTTTTTCAACACCAACACAAGTGCGAAAAGTGGTTTTTCAACACTAACACAAGTGCGCAAAGTGGTTTTTCAACACTAACACAAGTGCAAAAAGTGGTTTTTCCACCCTAATACAAGTGCAAAAGTGGTTTCCTGCACCAACACAAGTGCGAAAAGTGGTTTTTCAACACTAACACAAGTGCGAAAAGTGGTTTTTCAACACTAACACAAGTGCGAAAAGTGGTTTTTCAACACTAACACAAGTGCAAAAAGTGGTTTTTCAACACTAACACAAGTGCGAAAAGTGGTTTTTCCACACTAATACAAGTGCAAAAGTGGTTTGCTGCACCAACACAAGTGCGAAAAGTGGTTTTTCAACACTAACACAAGTGCGAAAAGTGGTTTTTCAACACTATCACAAGTGCAAAAAGTGTTTTTCCACACTAATACAAGTGCAAAAGTGGTTTCCTGCACCAACACAAGTGCGAAAAGTGGTTTTTCAACACTAACACAAGTGTGAAAAGTGGTTTTTCAACACTAACACAAGTGCGAAAAGTGGTTTTTCCACACTAATACAAGTGCAAAAGTGGTTTCCTGCACCAACACAAGTGCGAAAAGTGGTTTTTCAACACTAACACAAGTGCGAAAAGTGGTTTTTCCACACTAATACAAGTGCAAAAGTTGTTTCCTGCACCAACACAAGTGCGAAAAGTGGTTTTTCAACACTAACACAAGTGCGAAAAGTGGTTTTTCAACACTAACACAAGTGCAAAAAGTGGTTTTTCCACCCTAATACAAGTGCAAAAGTGGTTTCCTGCACCAACACAAGTGCGAAAAGTGGTTTTTCAACACTAACACAACAAAAGTTTCAACACTAACACAAGTGCAAAAAGTGGTTTTTCCACCCTAATACAAGTGCAAAAGTGGTTTCCTGCACCAACACAAGTGCGAAAAGTGGTTTTTCAACACTATCACAAGTGCAAAAAGTGTTTTTTCCACACTAATACAAGTGCAAAAGTGGTTTCCTGCACCAACACAAGTGCGAAAAGTGGTTTTTCAACACTAACACAAGTGCGAAAAGTGGTTTTTCAACACTAACACAAGTGCGAAAAGTGGTTTTTCAACACTATCACAAGTGCAAAAAGTGTTTTTTCTACACTAATACAAGTGCAAAAGTGGATTCCTGCACCAACACAAGTGCGAAAAGTGGTTTTTCAACACTAACACAAGTGCGAAAAGTGGTTTTTCAACACTAACACAAGTGCGAAAAGTAGTTTTTCCACACGAATACAAGTGCAAAAGTGGTTTCCTGCACCAACACAAGTGCGAAAAGTGGTTTTTCAACACTAACACAAGTGCGAAAAGTGTTTTTTCCACACTAATACAAGTGCAAAAGTGGTTTCCTGCACCAACACAAGTGCGAAAAGTGGTTTTTCAACACTAACACAAGTGCGAAAAGTGGTTTTTCAACACCAACACAAGTGCAAAAAGTGGTTTTTCAACACTAACACAAGTGCGAAAAGTGGTTTTTCCACACTAATACAAGTGCAAAAGTGCTTTCCTGCACCAACACAAGTGCGAAAAGTGGTTTTTCAACACTAACACAAGTGCGAAAAGTGGTTTTTCAACACTATCACAAGTGCAAAAAGTGTTTTTTCTACACTAATACAAGTGCAAAAGTGATTTTTCAACACTAACACAAGTGCGAAAAGTGGTTTTTCAACACTAACACAAGTGCGAAAAGTGGTTTTTCAACACTAACACAAGTGCAAAAAGTGGTTTTTCCACACTAATACAAGTGCAAAAGTGGTTTCCTGCACCAACACAAGTGCGAAAAGTGGTTTTTCAACACTAACACAAGTGCAAAAAGTGGTTTTTCAACACTATCACAAGTGCAAAAAGTGTTTTTTCTACACTAATACAAGTGCAAAAGTGGTTTTTCAACACTAACACAAGTGCGAAAAGTGGCTTTTCAACACTAACACAAGTGCAAAAAGTGGTTTTCAACACTAACACAAGTGCGAAAAGTGGTTTTTCCACACTAATACAAGTGCAAAAGTGGTTTCCTGCACCAACACAAGTGCGAAAAGTGGTTTTTCAACACTAACACAAGTGCGAAAAGTGGTTTTTCAACACTATCACAAGTGCAAAAAGTGTTTTTTCCACACTAATACAAGTGCAAAAGTGGTCTCCTGCACCAACACAAGTGCGAAAAGTGGTTTTTCAACACTAACACAAGTGCGAAAAGTGGTTTTTGAACACTAACACAAGTGTGAAAAGTGGTTTTTCAACACTAACACAAGTGCGAAAAGTGGTTTTTCAACACTATCACAAGTGCAAAAAGTGTTTTTTCCACACTAATACAAGTGCAAAAGTGGTTTCCTGCACCAACACAAGTGCGAAAAGTGGTTTTTCAACACTATCACAAGTGCAAAAAGTGTTTTTTCCACACTAATACAAGTGCAAAAGTGATTTCCTGCACCAACACAAGTGCGAAAAGTGGTTTTTCAACACTAACACAAGTGCGAAAAGTGGTTTTTCAACACTAACACAAGTGCAAAAAGTGGTTTTTCCACACTAATACAAGTGCAAAAGTGGTTTCCTGCACCAACACAAGTGCGAAAAGTGGTTTTTCAACACTAACACAAGTGCGAAAAGTGGTTTTTCAACACTAACACAAGTGCGAAAAGTGTTTTTTCCACACTAATACAATGCAAAAGTGGTTTCCTGCACTAACACAAGTGCGAAAAGTGGTTTTTCAACACCAACACAAGTGCAAAAAGTGGTTTTTCAACACTAACACAAGTGCGAAAAGTGGTTTTTCCACACTAATACAAGTGAAAAAGTGGTTTGCTGCACCAACACAAGTGCGAAAAGTGGTTTTTCAACACTAACACAAGTGCGAAAAGTGGTTTTTCAACACTATCACAAGTGCAAAAAGTGTTTTTCTACACTAATACAAGTGCAAAAGTGGTTTTTCAACACTAACACAAGTGCGAAAAGTGGTTTTTCAACACTAACACAAGTGCGAAAAGTGGATTTCAACACTAACACAAGTGCGAAAAGTGGTTTTTCAACACTAACACAAGTGCGAAAAGTGGTTTTTCAACACTATCACAAGTGCAAAAAGTGTTTTTCCACACTAATACAAGTGCAAAAGTGGTTTCCTGCACCAACACAAGTGCGAAAAGTGGTTTTTCAACACTAACACAAGTGCGAAAAGTGGTTTTTCAACACTAACACAAGTGCGAAAAGTGGTTTTTCCACACTAATACAAGTGCAAAAGTGGTTTCCTGCACCAACACAAGTGCGAAAAGTGGTTTTTCAACACTATCACAAGTGCAAAAAGTGTTTTTTCCACACTAATACAAGTGCAAAAGTGGTCTCCTGCACCAACACAAGTGCGAAAAGTGGTTTTTCAACACTAACACAAGTGCGAAAAGTGGTTTTTGAACACTAACACAAGTGCGAAAAGTGGTTTTTCAACACCAACACAAGTGCGAAAAGTGGTTTTTCAACACTAACACAAGTGCGAAAAGTGGTTTTTCAACACTAACACAAGTGCAAAAAGTGGTTTTTCCACCCTAATACAAGTGCAAAAGTGGTTTCCTGCACCAACACAAGTGCGAAAAGTGGTTTTTCAACACTAACACAAGTGCGAAAAGTGGTTTTTCAACACTAACACAAGTGCGAAAAGTGGTTTTTCAACACTAACACAAGTGCGAAAAGTGGTTTTTCAACACTAACACATGTGCGAAAAGTGGTTTTTCCACACTAATACAAGTGCAAAAGTGGTTTGCTGCACCAACACAAGTGCGAAAAGTGGTCTTACAACACTAACACAAGTGCGAAAAGTGGTTTTTCAACACTATCACAAGTGCAAAAAGTGTTTTTCCACACTAATACAAGTGCAAAAGTGGTTTCCTGCACCAACACAAGTGCGAAAAGTGGTTTTTCAACACTAACACAAGTGTGAAAAGTGGTTTTTCAACACTAACACAAGTGCGAAAAGTGGTTTTTCCACACTAATACAAGTGCAAAAGTGGTTTCCTGCACCAACACAAGTGCGAAAAGTGGTTTTTCAACACTAACACAAGTGCGAAATGTGGTTTTTCAACACCAACACAAGTGCGAAAAGTGGTTTTTCAACACTAACACAAGTGTGAAAAGTGGTTTTTCAACACTAACACAAGTGCAAAAAGTGGTTTTTCCACCCTAATACAAGTGCAAAAGTGGTTTCCTGCACCAACACAAGTGCGAAAAGTGGTTTTTCAACACTAACACAAGTGCGAAAAGTGGTTTTTCAACACTATCACAAGTGCAAAAAGTGTTTTTTCCACACTAATACAAGTGCAAAAGTGGTTTCCTGCACCAACACAAGTGCGAAAAGTGGTTTTTCAACACTAACACAAGTGCGAAAAGTGGTTTTTCAACACTAACACAAGTGCGAAAAGTGGTTTTTCAACACTATCACAAGTGCAAAAAGTGTTTTTTCCACACTAATACAAGTGCAAAAGTTGTTTCCTGCACCAACACAAGTGCGAAAAGTGGTTTTTCAACACTAACACAAGTGCGAAAAGTGGTTTTTCAACACTAACACAAGTGCGAAAAGTGGTTTTTCAACACTAACACAAGTGCGAAAAGTGGTTTTTCCACACTAATACAAGTGCAAAAGTTGTTTCCTGCACCAACACAAGTGCGAAAAGTGGTTTTTCAACACTAACACAAGTGCGAAAAGTGGTTTTTCAACACTAACACAAGTGCAAAAAGTGGTTTTTCCACCCTAATACAAGTGCAAAAGTGGTTTCCTGCACCAACACAAGTGCGAAAAGTGGTTTTTCAACACTAACACAACAAAAGTTTCAACACTAACACAAGTGCAAAAAGTGGTTTTTCCACCCTAATACAAGTGCAAAAGTGGTTTCCTGCACCAACACAAGTGCGAAAAGTGGTTTTTCAACACTATCACAAGTGCAAAAAGTGTTTTTTCCACACTAATACAAGTGCAAAAGTGGTTTCCTGCACCAACACAAGTGCGAAAAGTGGTTTTTCAACACTAACACAAGTGCGAAAAGTGGTTTTTCAACACTAACACAAGTGCGAAAAGTGGTTTTTCAACACTATCACAAGTGCAAAAAGTGTTTTTTCTACACTAATACAAGTGCAAAAGTGGATTCCTGCACCAACACAAGTGCGAAAAGTGGTTTTTCAACACTAACACAAGTGCGAAAAGTGGTTTTTCAACACTAACACAAGTGCGAAAAGTAGTTTTTCCACACGAATACAAGTGCAAAAGTGGTTTCCTGCACCAACACAAGTGCGAAAAGTGGTTTTTCAACACTAACACAAGTGCGAAAAGTGTTTTTTCCACACTAATACAAGTGCAAAAGTGGTTTCCTGCACCAACACAAGTGCGAAAAGTGGTTTTTCAACACTAACACAAGTGCGAAAAGTGGTTTTTCAACACCAACACAAGTGCAAAAAGTGGTTTTTCAACACTAACACAAGTGCGAAAAGTGGTTTTTCCACACTAATACAAGTGCAAAAGTGCTTTCCTGCACCAACACAAGTGCGAAAAGTGGTTTTTCAACACTAACACAAGTGCGAAAAGTGGTTTTTCAACACTATCACAAGTGCAAAAAGTGTTTTTTCTACACTAATACAAGTGCAAAAGTGATTTTTCAACACTAACACAAGTGCGAAAAGTGGTTTTTCAACACTAACACAAGTGCGAAAAGTGGTTTTTCAACACTAACACAAGTGCAAAAAGTGGTTTTTCCACACTAATACAAGTGCAAAAGTGGTTTCCTGCACCAACACAAGTGCGAAAAGTGGTTTTTCAACACTAACACAAGTGCAAAAAGTGGTTTTTCAACACTATCACAAGTGCAAAAAGTGTTTTTTCTACACTAATACAAGTGCAAAAGTGGTTTTTCAACACTAACACAAGTGCGAAAAGTGGCTTTTCAACACTAACACAAGTGCAAAAAGTGGTTTTCAACACTAACACAAGTGCGAAAAGTGGTTTTTCCACACTAATACAAGTGCAAAAGTGGTTTCCTGCACCAACACAAGTGCGAAAAGTGGTTTTTCAACACTAACACAAGTGCGAAAAGTGGTTTTTCAACACTATCACAAGTGCAAAAAGTGTTTTTTCCACACTAATACAAGTGCAAAAGTGGTCTCCTGCACCAACACAAGTGCGAAAAGTGGTTTTTCAACACTAACACAAGTGCGAAAAGTGGTTTTTGAACACTAACACAAGTGTGAAAAGTGGTTTTTCAACACTAACACAAGTGCGAAAAGTGGTTTTTCAACACTATCACAAGTGCAAAAAGTGTTTTTTCCACACTAATACAAGTGCAAAAGTGGTTTCCTGCACCAACACAAGTGCGAAAAGTGGTTTTTCAACACTATCACAAGTGCAAAAAGTGTTTTTTCCACACTAATACAAGTGCAAAAGTGATTTCCTGCACCAACACAAGTGCGAAAAGTGGTTTTTCAACACTAACACAAGTGCGAAAAGTGGTTTTTCAACACTAACACAAGTGCAAAAAGTGGTTTTTCCACACTAATACAAGTGCAAAAGTGGTTTCCTGCACCAACACAAGTGCGAAAAGTGGTTTTTCAACACTAACACAAGTGCGAAAAGTGGTTTTTCAACACTAACACAAGTGCGAAAAGTGTTTTTTCCACACTAATACAATGCAAAAGTGGTTTCCTGCACTAACACAAGTGCGAAAAGTGGTTTTTCAACACCAACACAAGTGCAAAAAGTGGTTTTTCAACACTAACACAAGTGCGAAAAGTGGTTTTTCCACACTAATACAAGTGAAAAAGTGGTTTGCTGCACCAACACAAGTGCGAAAAGTGGTTTTTCAACACTAACACAAGTGCGAAAAGTGGTTTTTCAACACTATCACAAGTGCAAAAAGTGTTTTTCTACACTAATACAAGTGCAAAAGTGGTTTTTCAACACTAACACAAGTGCGAAAAGTGGTTTTTCAACACTAACACAAGTGCGAAAAGTGGATTTCAACACTAACACAAGTGCGAAAAGTGGTTTTTCAACACTAACACAAGTGCGAAAAGTGGTTTTTCAACACTATCACAAGTGCAAAAAGTGTTTTTCCACACTAATACAAGTGCAAAAGTGGTTTCCTGCACCAACACAAGTGCGAAAAGTGGTTTTTCAACACTAACACAAGTGCGAAAAGTGGTTTTTCAACACTAACACAAGTGCGAAAAGTGGTTTTTCCACACTAATACAAGTGCAAAAGTGGTTTCCTGCACCAACACAAGTGCGAAAAGTGGTTTTTCAACACTATCACAAGTGCAAAAAGTGTTTTTTCCACACTAATACAAGTGCAAAAGTGGTCTCCTGCACCAACACAAGTGCGAAAAGTGGTTTTTCAACACTAACACAAGTGCGAAAAGTGGTTTTTGAACACTAACACAAGTGCGAAAAGTGGTTTTTCAACACCAACACAAGTGCGAAAAGTGGTTTTTCAACACTAACACAAGTGCGAAAAGTGGTTTTTCAACACTAACACAAGTGCAAAAAGTGGTTTTTCCACCCTAATACAAGTGCAAAAGTGGTTTCCTGCACCAACACAAGTGCGAAAAGTGGTTTTTCAACACTAACACAAGTGCGAAAAGTGGTTTTTCAACACTAACACAAGTGCGAAAAGTGGTTTTTCAACACTAACACAAGTGCGAAAAGTGGTTTTTCAACACTAACACATGTGCGAAAAGTGGTTTTTCCACACTAATACAAGTGCAAAAGTGGTTTGCTGCACCAACACAAGTGCGAAAAGTGGTCTTACAACACTAACACAAGTGCGAAAAGTGGTTTTTCAACACTATCACAAGTGCAAAAAGTGTTTTTCCACACTAATACAAGTGCAAAAGTGGTTTCCTGCACCAACACAAGTGCGAAAAGTGGTTTTTCAACACTAACACAAGTGTGAAAAGTGGTTTTTCAACACTAACACAAGTGCGAAAAGTGGTTTTTCCACACTAATACAAGTGCAAAAGTGGTTTCCTGCACCAACACAAGTGCGAAAAGTGGTTTTTCAACACTAACACAAGTGCGAAATGTGGTTTTTCAACACCAACACAAGTGCGAAAAGTGGTTTTTCAACACTAACACAAGTGTGAAAAGTGGTTTTTCAACACTAACACAAGTGCAAAAAGTGGTTTTTCCACCCTAATACAAGTGCAAAAGTGGTTTCCTGCACCAACACAAGTGCGAAAAGTGGTTTTTCAACACTAACACAAGTGCGAAAAGTGGTTTTTCAACACTATCACAAGTGCAAAAAGTGTTTTTTCCACACTAATACAAGTGCAAAAGTGGTTTCCTGCACCAACACAAGTGCGAAAAGTGGTTTTTCAACACTAACACAAGTGCGAAAAGTGGTTTTTCAACACTAACACAAGTGCGAAAAGTGGTTTTTCAACACTATCACAAGTGCAAAAAGTGTTTTTTCCACACTAATACAAGTGCAAAAGTGGTTTCCTGCACCAACACAAGTGCGAAAAGTGGTTTTTCAACACTAACACAAGTGCGAAAAGTGGTTTTTCAACACTAACACAAGTGTGAAAAGTGGTTTTTCCACACTAATACAAGTGCAAAAGTGGTTTCCTGCACCAACACAAGTGCGAAAAGTGGTTTTTCAACACTAACACAAGTGCGAAAAGTGTTTTTTCCACACTAATACAAGTGCAAAAGTGGTTTCCTGCACCAACACAAGTGCGAAAAGTGGTTTTTCAACACTAACACAAGTGCGAAAAGTGGTTTTTCAACACCAACACAAGTGCAAAAAGTGGTTTTTCAACACTAACACAAGTGCGAAAAGTGGTTTTTCCACACTAATACAAGTGCAAAAGTGGTTTCCTGCACCAACACAAGTGCGAAAAGTGGTTTTTCAACACTAACACAAGTGCGAAAAGTGGTTTTTCAACACTATCACAAGTGCAAAAAGTGGTTTTTCCACACTAATACAAGTGCAAAAGTGGTTTCCTGCACCAACACAAGTGCGAAAAGTGGTTTTTCAACACTAACACAAGTGCGAAAAGTGGTTTTTCCACACTAATACAAGTGCAAAAGTGGTTTCCTGCACCAACACAAGTGCGAAAAGTGATTTTTCAACACTAACACAAGTGCAAAAAGTGGTTTTTCAACACTATCACAAGTGCAAAAAGTGTTTTTTCTACACTAATACAAGTGCAAAAGTGGTTTTTCAACACTAACACAAGTGCAAAAAGTGGTTTTTCAACACTAACACAAGTGCGAAAAGTGGATTTTCCACACTAATACAAGTGCAAAAGTGGTTTCCTGCACCAACACAAGTGCGAAAAGTGGTTTTTCAACACTAACACAAGTGCGAAAAGTGGTTTTTCAACACTATCACAAGTGCAAAAAGTGTTTTTTCCACACTAATACAAGTGCAAAAGTGGTCTCCTGCACCAACACAAGTGTGAAAAGTGGTTTTTCAACACTAACACAAGTGCGAAAAGTGGTTTTTGAACACTAACACAAGTGCGAAAAGTGGTTTTTCAACACTAACACAAGTGCGAAAAGTGGTTTTTCAACACTATCACAAGTGCAAAAAGTGTTTTTTCCACACTAATACAAGTGCAAAAGTGGTTTCCTGCACCAACACAAGTGCGAAAAGTGGTTTTTCAACACTATCACAAGTGCAAAAAGTGGTTTTTCAACACTAACACAAGTGCGAAAAGTGGTTTTTCAACACTAACACAAGTGCAAAAAGTAGTTTTTCCACACTAATACAAGTGCAAAAGTGGTTTCCTGCACCAACACAAGTGCGAAAAGTGTTTTTTCAACACTAACACAACCGCGAAAAGTGTTTTTTCCACACTAATACAAGTGCAAAAGTGGTTTCCTGCACCAACACAAGTGCGAAAAGTGGTTTTTCAACACTAACACAAGTGCAAAAAGTGGTTTTTCAACACTAACACAAGTGCGAAAAGTGGTTTTTCCACACTAATACAATTGCAAAAGTGGTTTCCTGCACCAACACAAGTGCGAAAAGTAGTTTTTCAACACTAACACAAGTGCGAAAAGTGGTTTTTCAACACTATCACAAGTGCAAAAAGTGTTTTTTCTACACTAATACAAGTGAAAAAGTGGTTTTTCAACACTAACACAAGTGCGAAAAGTGGTTTTTCAACACTAACACAAGTGCAAAAAGTGGTTTTTCAACACTATCACAAGTGCAAAAAGTGTTTTTTCTACACTAATACAAGTGCAAAAAGTGTTTTTTCTACACTAACACAAGTGCAAAAAGTGTTTTTTCCACACTAATACAAGTGCAAAAGTGGTTTCCTGCACCAACACAAGTGCGAAAAGTGGTTTTTCAACACTAACACAAGTGCAAAAAGTGGTTTTTCAACACTAACACAAGTGCGAAAAGTGGTTTTTCCACACTAATACAAGTGCAAAAGTGTTTCCTGCACCAACACAAGTGCGAAAAGTGGTTTTTTAAACACTAACACAAGTGCGAAAAGTGGTTTTTCAACACTAACACAAGTGCGAAAAGTGTTTTTTCCACACTAATACAAGTGCAAAAGTGGTTTCCTGCACCAACACAAGTGCGAAAAGTGGTTTTTCAACACTAACGCAAGTGTGAAAAGTGGTTTTTCAACACCAACACAAGTGCAAAAAGTGGTTTTTCAACACTAACACAAGTGCGAAAAGTGGTTTTTCCACACTAATACAAGTGCAAAAGTGTTTCCTGCACCAACACAAGTGCGAAAAGTGGTTTTTTAAACACTAACACAAGTGCGAAAAGTGGTTTTTCAACACTAACACAAGTGCGAAAAGTGGTTTTTCCACACTAATACAAGTGCAAAAGTGGTTTCCTGCACCAACACAAGTGCGAAAAGTGGTTTTTCAACACTAACACAAGTGCAAAAAGTGGTTTTTCAACACTATCACAAGTGCAAAAAGTGTTTTTTCTACACTAATACAAGTGCAAAAGTGGTTTTTCAACACTAACACAAGTGCGAAAAGTGGTTTTTCAATACTAACACAAGTGCGAAAAGTGGTTTTTCCACACTAATACAAGTGCAAAAGTGGTTTCCTGCACCAACACAAGTGCGAAAAGTGGTTTTTCAACACTAACACAAGTGCGAAAAGTGGTTTTTCAACACTAACACAAGTGCGAAAAGTGGTTTTTCCACACTAATACAAGTGAAAAAGTGGTTTGCTGCACCAACACAAGTGCGAAAAGTGGTTTTTCAACACCAACACAAGTGCAAAAAGTGGTTTTTCAACACTAACACAAGTGCGAAAAGTGGTTTTTCCACACTAATACAAGTGAACTAGTGGTTTTCTGCACCAACACAAGTGCGAAAAGTGGTTTTTCAACACTAACACAAGTGCGAAAAGTGGTTTTTCAACACTATCACAAGTGCAAAAAGTGTTTTTTCTACACTAATACAAGTGCAAAAGTGGTTTTTCAACACTAACACAAGTGCGAAAAGTGGTTTTTCAACACTAACACAAGTGCAAAAAGTGGTTTTTCAACACTATCACAAGTGCAAAAAGTGTTTTTTCTACACTAATACAAGTGCAAAAAGTGTTTTTTCTACAATAACACAAGTGCAAAAAGTGTTTTTTCCACACTAATACAAGTGCAAAAGTGGTTTCCTGCACCAACACAAGTGCGAAAAGTGGTTTTTCAACACTAACACAAGTGCAAAAAGTGGTTTTTCAACACTAACACAAGTGCGAAAAGTGGTTTTTCCACACTAATACAAGTGCAAAAGTGTTTCCTGCACCAACACAAGTGCGAAAAGTGGTTTTTAAACACTAACACAAGTGCGAAAAGTGGTTTTTCAACACTAACACAAGTGCGAAAAGTGTTTTTTCCACACAAATACAAGTGCAAAAGTGGTTTCCTGCACCAACACAAGTGCAAAAAGTGGTTTTTCAACACTAACACAAGTGCGAAAAGTGGTTTTTCAACACCAACACAAGTGCAAAAAGTGGTTTTTCAACACTAACACAAGTGCGAAAAGTGGTTTTTCCACACTAATACAAGTGCAAAAGTGGTTTCCTGCACCAACACAAGTGCGAAAAGTGGTTTTTCAACACTAACACAAGTACGAAAAGTGGTTTTTCAACACTATCACAAGTGCAAAAAGTGTTTTTTCTACACTAATACAAGTGCAAAAGTGATTTTTCAACACTAACACAAGTGCAAAAAGTTATTTTTTCAACACTAACACAAGTGCAAAAAGTGGTTTTTCAACAATAACACAAGTGCGAAAAGTGGTTTTTCCACACTAATACAAGTGCAAAAGTGGTTTCCTGCACCAACACAAGTGCGAAAAGTGGTTTTTCAACACTAACACAAGTGCAAAAAGTGGTTTTTCAACACTATCACAAGTGCAAAAAGTGTTTTTTCTACACTAATACAAGTGCAAAAGTGGTTTTTCAACACTAACACAAGTGCGAAAAGTGGTTTTTCAATACTAACACAAGTGCGAAAAGTGGTTTTTCCACACTAATACAAGTGCAAAAGTGGTTTCCTGCACCAACACAAGTGCGAAAAGTGGGTTTTCAACACTAACACAAGTGCGAAAAGTGGTTTTTCAACACTATCACAAGTGCAAAAAGTGTTTTTTCCACACTAATACAAGTGCAAAAGTGGTCTCCTGCACCAACACAAGTGCGAAAAGTGGTTTTTCAACACTAACACAAGTGCGAAAAGTGGTTTTTGAACACTAACACAAGTGCAAAAAGTGGTTTTTCAACACTAACACAAGTGCGAAAAGTGGTTTTTCAACACTATCACAAGTGCAAAAAGTGTTTTTTCCACACTAATACAAGTGCAAAAGTGGTTTCCTGCACCAACACAAGTGCAAAAAGTGGTTTTTCAACACTATCACAAGTGCAAAAAGTGTTTTTTCCACACTAATACAAGTGCAAAAGTGGTTTCCTGCACCAACACAAGTGCGAAAAGTGGTTTTTCAACACTAACACAAGTGCGAAAAGTGGTTTTTCAACACTAACACAAGTGCAAAAAGTAGTTTTTCCACACTAATACAAGTGCAAAAGTGGTTTCCTGCACCAACACAAGTGCGAAAAGTGTTTTTTCAACACTAACACACCGCGAAAAGTGTTTTTTCCACACTAATACAAGTGCAAAAGTGGTTTCCTGCACCAACACAAGTGCGAAAAGTGGTTTTTCAACACTAACACAAGTGCAAAAAGTGGTTTTTCAACACTAACACAAGTGCGAAAAGTGGTTTTTCCACACTAATACAATTGCAAAAGTGGTTTCCTGCACCAACACAAGTGCGAAAAGTAGTTTTTCAACACTAACACAAGTGCGAAAAGTGGTTTTTCAACACTAACACAAGTGAGAAAAGTGTTTTTTCCACACTAATACAAGTGCAAAAGTGGTTTTTCAACACTAATACAAGTGCAAAAGTGGTCTCCTGCACCAACACAAGTGTGAAAAGTGGTTTTTCAACACTAACACAAGTGCGAAAAGTGGTTTTTGAACACTAACACAAGTGCGAAAAGTGGTTTTTCAACACTAACACAAGTGCGAAAAGTGGTTTTTCAACACTATCACAAGTGCAAAAAGTGTTTTTTCCACACTAATACAAGTGCAAAAGTGGTTTCCTGCACCAACACAAGTGCGAAAAGTGGTTTTTCAACACTATCACAAGTGCAAAAAGTGGTTTTTCAACACTAACACAAGTGCGAAAAGTGGTTTTTCAACACTAACACAAGTGCAAAAAGTAGTTTTTCCACACTAATACAAGTGCAAAAGTGGTTTCCTGCACCAACACAAATGCGAAAAGTGTTTTTTCAACACTAACACAACCGCGAAAAGTGTTTTTTCCACACTAATACAAGTGCAAAAGTGGTTTCCTGCACCAACACAAGTGCGAAAAGTGGTTTTTCAACACTAACA
This sequence comes from Myxine glutinosa, assembly GCF_964187855.1. Classification (NCBI taxonomy): domain Eukaryota; kingdom Metazoa; phylum Chordata; class Myxini; order Myxiniformes; family Myxinidae; genus Myxine; species Myxine glutinosa. The sequence goes on along the minus strand of NW_027617224.1, from coordinate 8,050 downwards.
CAAGTGCAAAAAGTGGTTTTTCAACACTAACACAAGTGCGAAAAGTGGTTTTTCCACACTAATACAATTGCAAAAGTGGTTTCCTGCACCAACACAAGTGCGAAAAGTAGTTTTTCAACACTAACACAAGTGAGAAAAGTGTTTTTTCCACACTAATACAAGTGCAAAAGTGGTTTCCTGCACCAACACAAGTGCGAAAAGTGGTTTTTTAACACTAACACAAGTGCGAAAAGTGGTTTTTCAACACCAACACAAGTGCAAAAAGTGGTTTTTCAACACTAACACAAGTGCGAAAAGTGGTTTTTCCACACTAATAATACAAGTGAAAAAGTGGTTTGCTGCACCAACACAAGTGCGAAAAGTGGTTTTTCAACACTAACACAAGTGCGAAAAGTGGTTTTTCAACACTATCACAAGTGCAAAAAGTGTTTTTTCTACACTAATACAAGTGCAAAAGTGGTTTTTCAACACTAACACAAGTGCGAAAAGTGGTTTTTCAACACTAACACAAGTGCAAAAAGTGGTTTTTCAACACTATCACAAGTGCAAAAAGTGTTTTTTCTACACTAATACAAGTGCAAAAAGTGTTTTTTCTACACTAACACAAGTGCAAAAAGTGTTTTTTCCACACTAATACAAGTGCAAAAGTGGTTTCCTGCACCAACACAAGTGCGAAAAGTGGTTTTTCAACACTAACACAAGTGCAAAAAGTGGTTTTTCAACACTAACACAAGTGCGAAAAGTGGTTTTTCCACACTAATACAAGTGCAAAAGTGTTTCCTGCACCAACACAAGTGCGAAAAGTGGTTTTTAAACACTAACACAAGTGCGAAAAGTGGTTTTTCAACACTAACACAAGTGCGAAAAGTGTTTTTTCCACACTAATACAAGTGCAAAAGTGGTTTCCTGCACCAACACAAGTGCGAAAAGTGGTTTTTCAACACTAACACAAGTGTGAAAAGTGGTTTTTCAACACCAACACAAGTGCAAAAAGTGGTTTTTCAACACTAACACAAGTGCGAAAAGTGATTTTTCCACACTAATACAAGTGCAAAAGTGGTTTCCTGCACCAACACAAGTGCGAAAAGTGGTTTTTCAACACTAACACAAGTGCGAAAAGTGGTTTTTCAACACTATCACAAGTGCAAAAAGTGTTTTTTCTACACTAATACAAGTGCAAAAGTGATTTTTCAACACTAACACAAGTGCAAAAAGTGGTTTTTCAACACTAACACAAGTGCAAAAAGTGGTTTTTCAACACTAACACAAGTGCGAAAAGTGGTTTTTCCACACTAATACAAGTGCAAAAGTGGTTTCCTGCACCAACACAAGTGCGAAAAGTGGTTTTTCAACACTAACACAAGTGCAAAAAGTGGTTTTTCAACACTATCACAAGTGCAAAAAGTGTTTTTTCTACACTAATACAAGTGCAAAAGTGGTTTTTCAACACTAACACAAGTGCGAAAAGTGGTTTTTTCAATACTAACACAAGTGCGAAAAGTGGTTTTTCCACACTAATACAAGTGCAAAAGTGGTTTCCTGCACCAACACAAGTGCGAAAAGTGGTTTTTCAACACTAACACAAGTGCGAAAAGTGGTTTTTCAACACTAACACAAGTGCGAAAAGTGGTTTTTCCACACTAATACAAGTGAAAAAGTGGTTTGCTGCACCAACACAAGTGCGAAAAGTGGTTTTTCAACACCAACACAAGTGCAAAAAGTGGTTTTTCAACACTAACACAAGTGCGAAAAGTGGTTATTCCACACTAATACAAGTGAAAAAGTGGTTTTCTGCACCAACACAAGTGCGAAAAGTGGTTTTTCAACACTAACACAAGTGCGAAAAGTGGTTTTTCAACACTATCACAAGTGCAAAAAGTGTTTTTTCTACACTAATACAAGTGCAAAAGTGGTTTTTCAACACTAACACAAGTGCGAAAAGTGGTTTTTCAACACTAACACAAGTGCAAAAAGTGGTTTTTCAACACTATCACAAGTGCAAAAAGTGTTTTTTCTACACTAATACAAGTGCAAAAAGTGTTTTTTCTACACTAACACAAGTGCAAAAAGTGTTTTTTCCACACTAATACAAGTGCAAAAGTGGTTTCCTGCACCAACACAAGTGCGAAAAGTGGTTTTTCAACACTAACACAAGTGCAAAAAGTGGTTTTTCAACACTAACACAAGTGCGAAAAGTGGTTTTTCCACACTAATACAAGTGCAAAAGTGTTTCCTGCACCAACACAAGTGCGAAAAGTGGTTTTTAAACACTAACACAAGTGCGAAAAGTGGTTTTTCAACACTAACACAAGTGCGAAAAGTGTTTTTTCCACACTAATACAAGTGCAAAAGTGGTTTCCTGCACCAACACAAGTGCGAAAAGTGGTTTTTCAACACTAACACAAGTGCGAAAAGTGGTTTTTCAACACCAACACAAGTGCAAAAAGTGGTTTTTCAACACTAACACAAGTGCGAAAAGTGGTTTTTCCACACTAATACAAGTGCAAAAGTGGTTTCCTGCACCAACACAAGTGCGAAAAGTGGTTTTTCAACACTAACACAAGTGCGAAAAGTGGTTTTTGAACACTAACACAAGTGCGAAAAGTGGTTTTTCAACACCAACACAAGTGCGAAAAGTGGTTTTTCAACACTAACACAAGTGCGAAAAGTGGTTTTTCAACACTAACACAAGTGCAAAAAGTGGTTTTTCCACCCTAATACAAGTGCAAAAGTGGTTTCCTGCACCAACACAAGTGCGAAAAGTGGTTTTTCAACACTAACACAAGTGCGAAAAGTGGTTTTTCAACACTAACACAAGTGCGAAAAGTGGTTTTTCAACACTAACACAAGTGCGAAAAGTGGTTTTTCAACACTAACACATGTGCGAAAAGTGGTTTTTCCACACTAATACAAGTGCAAAAGTGGTTTGCTGCACCAACACAAGTGCGAAAAGTGGTCTTACAACACTAACACAAGTGCGAAAAGTGGTTTTTCAACACTATCACAAGTGCAAAAAGTGTTTTTCCACACTAATACAAGTGCAAAAGTGGTTTCCTGCACCAACACAAGTGCGAAAAGTGGTTTTTCAACACTAACACAAGTGTGAAAAGTGGTTTTTCAACACTAACGCAAGTGCGAAAAGTGGTTTTTCCACACTAATACAAGTGCAAAAGTGGTTTCCTGCACCAACACAAGTGCGAAAAGTGGTTTTTCAACACTAACACAAGTGCGAAATGTGGTTTTTCAACACCAACACAAGTGCGAAAAGTGGTTTTTCAACACTAACACAAGTGTGAAAAGTGGTTTTTCAACACTAACACAAGTGCAAAAAGTGGTTTTTCCACCCTAATACAAGTGCAAAAGTGGTTTCCTGCACCAACACAAGTGCGAAAAGTGGTTTTTCAACACTAACACAAGTGCGAAAAGTGGTTTTTCAACACTATCACAAGTGCAAAAAGTGTTTTTTCCACACTAATACAAGTGCAAAAGTGGTTTCCTGCACCAACACAAGTGCGAAAAGTGGTTTTTCAACACTAACACAAGTGCGAAAAGTGGTTTTTCAACACTAACACAAGTGCGAAAAGTGGTTTTTCAACACTATCACAAGTGCAAAAAGTGTTTTTTCCACACTAATACAAGTGCAAAAGTGGTTTCCTGCACCAACACAAGTGCGAAAAGTGGTTTTTCAACACTAACACAAGTGCGAAAAGTGGTTTTTCAACACTAACACAAGTGTGAAAAGTGGTTTTTCCACACTAATACAAGTGCAAAAGTGGTTTCCTGCACCAACACTAGTGCGAAAAGTGGTTTTTCAACACTAACACAAGTGCGAAAAGTGTTTTTTCCACACTAATACAAGTGCAAAAGTGGTTTCCTGCACCAACACAAGTGCGAAAAGTGGTTTTTCAACACTAACACAAGTGCGAAAAGTGGTTTTTCAACACCAACACAAGTGCAAAAAGTGGTTTTTCAACACTAACACAAGTGCGAAAAGTGGTTTTTCCACACTAATACAAGTGCAAAAGTGGTTTCCTGCACCAACACAAGTGCGAAAAGTGGTTTTTCAACACTAACACAAGTGCAAAAAGTGGTTTTTCCACACTAATACAAGTGCAAAAGTGGTTTCCTGCACCAACACAAGTGCGAAAAGTGGTTTTTCAACACTAACACAAGTGCGAAAAGTGGTTTTTCCACACTAATACAAGTGCAAAAGTGGTTTCCTGCACCAACACAAGTGCGAAAAGTGATTTTTCAACACTAACACAAGTGCAAAAAGTGGTTTTTCAACACTATCACAAGTGCAAAAAGTGTTTTTTCTACACTAATACAAGTGAAAAAGTGGTTTTTCAACACTAACACAAGTGCAAAAAGTGGTTTTTCAACACTAACACAAGTGCGAAAAGTGGTTTTTCCACACTAATACAAGTGCAAAAGTGGTTTCCTGCACCAACACAAGTGCGAAAAGTGGTTTTTCAACACTAACACAAGTGCGAAAAGTGGTTTTTCAACACTATCACAAGTGCAAAAAGTGTTTTTTCCACACTAATACAAGTGCAAAAGTGGTCTCCTGCACCAACACAAGTGTGAAAAGTGGTTTTTCAACACTAACACAAGTGCGAAAAGTGGTTTTTGAACACTAACACAAGTGCGAAAAGTGGTTTTTCAACACTAACACAAGTGCGAAAAGTGGTTTTTCAACACTATCACAAGTGCAAAAAGTGTTTTTTCCACACTAATACAAGTGCAAAAGTGGTTTCCTGCACCAACACAAGTGCGAAAAGTGGTTTTTCAACACTATCACAAGTGCAAAAAGTGGTTTTTCAACACTAACACAAGTGCGAAAAGTGGTTTTTCAACACTAACACAAGTGCAAAAAGTAGTTTTTCCACACTAATACAAGTGCAAAAGTGGTTTCCTGCACCAACACAAGTGCGAAAAGTGTTTTTTCAACACTAACACAACCGCGAAAAGTGTTTTTTCCACACTAATACAAGTGCAAAAGTGGTTTCCTGCACCAACACAAGTGCGAAAAGTGGTTTTTCAACACTAACACAAGTGCAAAAAGTGGTTTTTCAACACTAACACAAGTGCGAAAAGTGGTTTTTCCACACTAATACAATTGCAAAAGTGGTTTCCTGCACCAACACAAGTGCGAAAAGTAGTTTTTCAACACTAACACAAGTGCGAAAAGTGGTTTTTCAACACTATCACAAGTGCAAAAAGTGTTTTTTCTACACTAACACAAGTGCAAAAAGTAGTTTTTCCACACTAATACAAGTGCAAAAGTGGTTTCCTGCACCAACACAAATGCGAAAAGTGTTTTTTCAACACTAACACAAGTGCGAAATGTGGTTTTTCAACACCAACACAAGTGCGAAAAGTGGTTTTTCAACACTAACACAAGTGTGAAAAGTGGTTTTTCAACACTAACACAAGTGCAAAAAGTGGTTTTTCCACCCTAATACAAGTGCAAAAGTGGTTTCCTGCACCAACACAAGTGCGAAAAGTGGTTTTTCAACACTAACACAAGTGCGAAAAGTGGTTTTTCAACACTATCACAAGTGCAAAAAGTGTTTTTTCCACACTAATACAAGTGCAAAAGTGGTTTCCTGCACCAACACAAGTGCGAAAAGTGGTTTTTCAACACTAACACAAGTGCGAAAAGTGGTTTTTCAACACTAACACAAGTGCGAAAAGTGGTTTTTCAACACTATCACAAGTGCAAAAAGTGTTTTTTCCACACTAATACAAGTGCAAAAGTGGTTTCCTGCACCAACACAAGTGCGAAAAGTGGTTTTTCAACACTAACACAAGTGCGAAAAGTGGTTTTTCAACACTAACACAAGTGTGAAAAGTGGTTTTTCCACACTAATACAAGTGCAAAAGTGGTTTCCTGCACCAACACTAGTGCGAAAAGTGGTTTTTCAACACTAACACAAGTGCGAAAAGTGTTTTTTCCACACTAATACAAGTGCAAAAGTGGTTTCCTGCACCAACACAAGTGCGAAAAGTGGTTTTTCAACACTAACACAAGTGCGAAAAGTGGTTTTTCAACACCAACACAAGTGCAAAAAGTGGTTTTTCAACACTAACACAAGTGCGAAAAGTGGTTTTTCCACACTAATACAAGTGCAAAAGTGGTTTCCTGCACCAACACAAGTGCGAAAAGTGGTTTTTCAACACTAACACAAGTGCAAAAAGTGGTTTTTCCACACTAATACAAGTGCAAAAGTGGTTTCCTGCACCAACACAAGTGCGAAAAGTGGTTTTTCAACACTAACACAAGTGCGAAAAGTGGTTTTTCCACACTAATACAAGTGCAAAAGTGGTTTCCTGCACCAACACAAGTGCGAAAAGTGATTTTTCAACACTAACACAAGTGCAAAAAGTGGTTTTTCAACACTATCACAAGTGCAAAAAGTGTTTTTTCTACACTAATACAAGTGAAAAAGTGGTTTTTCAACACTAACACAAGTGCAAAAAGTGGTTTTTCAACACTAACACAAGTGCGAAAAGTGGTTTTTTCCACACTAATACAAGTGCAAAAGTGGTTTCCTGCACCAACACAAGTGCGAAAAGTGGTTTTTCAACACTAACACAAGTGCGAAAAGTGGTTTTTCAACACTATCACAAGTGCAAAAAGTGTTTTTTCCACACTAATACAAGTGCAAAAGTGGTCTCCTGCACCAACACAAGTGTGAAAAGTGGTTTTTCAACACTAACACAAGTGCGAAAAGTGGTTTTTGAACACTAACACAAGTGCGAAAAGTGGTTTTTCAACACTAACACAAGTGCGAAAAGTGGTTTTTCAACACTATCACAAGTGCAAAAAGTGTTTTTTCCACACTAATACAAGTGCAAAAGTGGTTTCCTGCACCAACACAAGTGCGAAAAGTGGTTTTTCAACACTATCACAAGTGCAAAAAGTGGTTTTTCAACACTAACACAAGTGCGAAAAGTGGTTTTTCAACACTAACACAAGTGCAAAAAGTAGTTTTTCCACACTAATACAAGTGCAAAAGTGGTTTCCTGCACCAACACAAGTGCGAAAAGTGTTTTTTCAACACTAACACAACCGCGAAAAGTGTTTTTTCCACACTAATACAAGTGCAAAAGTGGTTTCCTGCACCAACACAAGTGCGAAAAGTGGTTTTTCAACACTAACACAAGTGCAAAAAGTGGTTTTTCAACACTAACACAAGTGCGAAAAGTGGTTTTTCCACACTAATACAATTGCAAAAGTGGTTTCCTGCACCAACACAAGTGCGAAAAGTAGTTTTTCAACACTAACACAAGTGCGAAAAGTGGTTTTTCAACACTATCACAAGTGCAAAAAGTGTTTTTTCTACACTAACACAAGTGCAAAAAGTAGTTTTTCCACACTAATACAAGTGCAAAAGTGGTTTCCTGCACCAACACAAATGCGAAAAGTGTTTTTTCAACACTAACACAACCGCGAAAAGTGTTTTTTCCACACTAATACAAGTGCAAAAGTGGTTTCCTGCACCAACACAAGTGCGAAAAGTGGTTTTTCAACACTAACACAAGTGCAAAAAGTGGTTTTTCAACACTAACACAAGTGCGAAAAGTGGTTTTTCCACACTAATACAATTGCAAAAGTGGTTTCCTGCACCAACACAAGTGCGAAAAGTAGTTTTTCAACACTAACACAAGTGAGAAAAGTGTTTTTTCCACACTAATACAAGTGCAAAAGTGGTTTCCTGCACCAACACAAGTGCGAAAAGTGGTTTTTTAACACTAACACAAGTGCGAAAAGTGGTTTTTCAACACCAACACAAGTGCAAAAAGTGGTTTTTCAACACTAACACAAGTGCGAAAAGTGGTTTTTCCACACTAATAATACAAGTGAAAAAGTGGTTTGCTGCACCAACACAAGTGCGAAAAGTGGTTTTTCAACACTAACACAAGTGCGAAAAGTGGTTTTTCAACACTATCACAAGTGCAAAAAGTGTTTTTTCTACACTAATACAAGTGCAAAAGTGGTTTTTCAACACTAACACAAGTGCGAAAAGTGGTTTTTCAACACTAA